>NC_056737.1:890091466-890138966 GCF_019279795.1 Protopterus annectens
ATGCATTTTAGGCTAGTCACATGCACTACAATTCAAATGTCCTTCATTGGCAATCCTGCTGACGTCACCCAATGTGATATACATCTTTGAGGAAGGAGTACTCCAGTAATCTCTGTGGTGTGTACTATAACTGCACAGTGCTGTAGTGCAATAACCTAGATAGGTAGGGGTTCTAATCCCAGACATAGCAGGCATGTGTGTGTGTGTGTGTGTGTGTGTGTGTGTGTGTGTGTGTTTGTTTGTAACACATATCCTCTGTGGAGATGGTTGTGAGTGTGTGGCCAATATGGAGTGGGTTTTGCATATTTCTTATATGGCGGTCCTACTATATATCACAATGTCCTCTGTGCTGGGATAACAGATGTAAAATAGTTGAGAGGCTATGGTGCAAAGCCATACCCATACATGTGACAGCAAGGCCAGGCAATCACAGTTAGCAACCCCAGTATTATCCAGAGCACACTCTCAACCCATGTCTCATACACACACACATGCCTAGGCAACAGCCAATATGTGGGTAGTACACTGCATATTGGCCACTGATAGTAACTATGGGATGATAGCTGTGGGCTACAGAAGGCATGGCACTCTGTCCACCTGTCCAATATGCAAATATAGACAGTGCACCTTCCCCATGTTCCCCAATGGACACCTAAAACACATGTGGTGCCATTACATGTGACCCACAAAAAACATACCATGCCTGACAACATACCCTGTATTGACAGATGTCACTGACACCAGGGAACACTGTTAGCATACTATCAAAGTGTGTTTGTGTATGACACATGGGTTCAGGACATATTCAGGGTAATAGTAGGGCTGTATACTTTGTCCACCAGGCCTTTTGCCAGATGTAGGGGTATGGCTTGCCAACACAGTCCCTTGGCTGACTGACATCTGTACTCCTTGTGAGGGGGACATTGTGACATATAAGATGGACACCATATAGGAAAACTACAAAATCCGCTCCCCAACATGTCCAGTGGATAGACACTCACAGCCACCTCCACACAGGCTCTGACAGTCAAACACACACACACATCTGCCATGTCCTAGAATAGATCCCCTACCTAACTAGTTTATCACACTACACACACACAGTTGGTCTCTCTTGGAATGGAACCCCTACCTAACTAGTTTATCATACTACAGCAATACACAGTTACAGCATGCACTATGGAGAATACTGGGTTACAGCAGTCCTAGATGTGTATGTCTAGGTGGGTGACATTAGCAGGATTGCCAAAGGTGGTCATGTGAATCATAAAGAGTGTCCATACTCTAAAAAGCATTGCCCCTGTCTCAGAAAGACAGAGACACAAACACAGTTGGTTTCTCTTGGAATAGAACCCTACCTAACTAGGTTATCACACTACAGCAATATATAGTTACAACACGCGGAACGGAGAACACAAGGTAACAGCACTCCCAGAGGTATATTCGTAGGTGGGTGACATCAGAAGGATTGCCAAAGAAGGACATTCCAAGTGTACAGTGGTTTGTACATGTCTGTTATTTGTGTGTACCGGCTGCTTACTGTCCCAAAAACACAATTACACCTGCTTAAAAGTGTCTTATGCAGTCCTAATTGACAGTATCAACAAGGCTTGCAGGTATCAAACCCTGCACCATGCACACTGAGGTCACCGGACGTACCACTAAGCCATCTGGGTTGTACACATGTTCCATGGAGTCTATAATGCACATCCTACTACAGGTATTCCACAGTACTGAAAACAAATGGGACAGTCCCTTTGTGTACATAAGTACGGTACCCTTGAATGTACTGTACTCTGTGAAACAACAAAGACAAGTCTACATCTGTACAACTGTCATAACTACACACACACACACACACACACACATATATATATATATATATATATATATATATATATATATATATATATATATATATATATATATATATATATATATATATATATATATATATATGCACCTATGGGATGTGTACACACACATATATATATATGCATATACACAGACACAGCCATAGCCATATCTATCTATATATATATATATATATATATGTGTGTGTGTCTGAACGCCCATTGCGACACAGAAGGGTTCCAAAGGAATTGATGTGTACACAAAACAGAGGCATCTCTTGTGTTATACCATTTCAATCATAAATAGTTCACCAGAGAAGGGATGGTTGTTGTGTATGTGGAGTTTGGGGTGGGGAATGATGGCTAATGTAATTTATCCCAGGGATTGTGGAGTTAGGGTGGGGGAATGATGGGTATGGACCTACACCCCAGTGACCACTTCTGGGTCACTACTCAACAGTGGCACAGGAAAATAACATACCCAACTGTGGTCATGCTTGACTGTGTATTCTTTACCATTCCTAACTATGTAATAGTTTGTAGACACCGATCACCACAGATGGCTACCATGGTGTGCTAAAAGACATTACACATGTGTATGCCTGGCTACAGGGTAGTCACACACATAAACATGCACACACTTGCCAGTATTGTGTATACATGTCTTGCCTATGAAAAGGTAACTAGTACAGTTGTATGCAGTTGGGGTATGTGACACAGAGCACATACAATTACACTTACTGATTCCATGTCTGAGCTTGGTGTCATCACAGGACTGATTACTTGCAGTGGGGAGGGGGGGGAGAGAGAGGTATAGCGGTTGACAAGGATAAAGGCCAGTGCAAAAGGAGGTATCTCTTTGGAATGCAACAAAACCCACTGCCATGACAGGATGCAGACACAAATACAACCACACTCAGCCTATGCTGACACACACACACTCAGGCATTTGCTGAGACACACACAAACACACTCAGCCATTTGCTGACACACACACTCAGGCATTTGCTGTCACACACACACACACACACACACACACACACACACACACACACACACACACACACACACACACACACACACACACACACACACACACAGTTGCCAGTGGTGGGATCAGAACTCCTGCCTATCTAAGGATCACTATTACAGTACTACGGAGTTACAAAATGTGCCACAGAGATTACACATCCCAAGGCAGTCAGACTGCCCTTCTACAATTGAGGACAGCAACAGGGAGACTGACAGTCGTGACGTACATAGCTGTAGACCTGTGTGTTTAAAGTAGGTGTCCATTACAACCTGTATGTACAAACAAGACATGCTATCCGCAGGTAGGCCTGAGAAATATAGAAGTAGCACAACAGGAACCTGAACTGAAGTATGGCCATCTGTGGAATGGACAACTACTATCACTATACAGAGTTACAGTGGGCATGATCATACACTTAGTAGCACAGGGCCGTTTGGTTTGCACTATGACCACAACTACACAAGGTTATACTGGGCATGCTCATACACTTAGTAAAAAGGCTTGTTGGATGCACTGACTCAAATTACACAAGGTGGCAGTGGGTACGCACATACACTTAGTAGCACAGGGCTGTTTGGGATGCACTCCGATTCTAACCACTGAAGGCCACAGTGTGCATGCTCAAACACTTACATGTACTGTACAGAACACGTTGTAATGGACTCCTATTGTAAACACATAGGTTTACAGTTAGGTACATCTTACCTGTCAGTATATATGCACATCATACTGGTTTGCTACCTGATACCTGTATGTGGCCTGTAAATGATATATCTGTGTCTATGCATACATATACATGAAGTACTGACATATATATGTTACATATACACATTCATGCATGTGTGGACGTGACAGACAATAGGTTACCTGGGTCTCACAGGCGGATGCTACCTTCAGCATGTGTCACACACCTTGCTGCTCTGAAAGGCATACACTGATAGGTTGTGGACAGTGGCATTATATGTGAAACAGTGGTATGTGCAAGCATAATTTGTGAGCCACCTTGTGTAATGGTACTGAGGTGCAGGTGTCAAGATGACCTCTCCTGGCTGTGTTAGTAGTTGTCATTATTAGCAGGACTGCTACCCTAAGTATATTTCACATTGATCATATACACAAGTTCTGCCGCTGTCTGTCACCTTACATGGAGCATTTGCTACCAAGCACATTAATGCCATGTGCAGTGATGTCATGGTATGGGTGGCAACTGCTAGACCAAAACAATGAGCCAATGTCCTGCTGTTATTATGAGGTTGTTCAGTGTCTGTCATTCTGGGCTCTCATGACCGAACGATGAGCCTTCAACACAGAGCAAATGCATCCATGTTACACGTGTGTGTGGAAAATACCTAGGTTGCATTTACCCATATAGCTGCATTCCAAGGCAAATGTCCTACACACAGAAGTAACACCCTGACACCTACATGACAATTGCATTGGATGCTTATGCTAACCCGTGCTAGATGTGCGGCTTTAGCAATCCATTTGCTCAATGTAGAACCTACGATGGGGAATACTGACATATGCACAGTGAGGAACACCTGGCTGAAGGCTCTGTAGTGCACAATTGCACTACCACCATATAACTCAGATCCAGACATGTGGGCCATAACAGTGGTATGGATCATACCAGGTGGTGGTGTACACATATTCATAAAGGCTACTGACATGTAAAGACCACTGCTTTACATTACCATAGCTTTCATTTACCTTTCTACATACAGGTGGCTACAGTCATTACACACATGCATATGGCAGATAGCATGCTAACAGTACATAAGGTACAACACCTCATGTGGCATGTATGTCTTTAGACATTTCCACCTAATGGAATGCCTACAAACATACCCAAATGACAGGGCCATAGGACCTACACAAGGCTTGTATTGAAAGAATCAGGGGAATCCAAATCTGCACTATATGTTCCTGAGTAGTCACAGTTGACATGCTCATGGCATGTACAGCCATGTGTAGCCACAGCTCCTACATGTACCCCATGTCAACAATTGCAAGCCATGCATTCTGTGTGCTGTCTGGACATTAGCCTTAGTACCACAATAGCCAGTACATGCTGGGGTGAGATGTTTACAAGCCACAGACCCTGACATGCTTGAATGAGTGTACTGCCTAGCTCTAACAGAGCACATTGCTGGCACTCTTCCAGTACACATGAGGTGTGTGTGGCAACTATGATGTGCTCACTGTTGACCATTACAGTGCCCTGGCTTCACCATGGCACTGTCAAGTAACAGTTTGTAGGAGCATGACATGGAATAATGCTGTGTGTGTCATGCTGTTATGTGCTGTTGTAATATATAAACACTTGGCTACTCAGTGAAAGAGGTGGTGTCCTACCAGTACATGAATACAACATCCATTATGATATAATGCTCGGCTATGTTTCACACATGGCATGGGGAAGCTTTGGAATGTATCCTCTTGACCTGCTAGTGCACGTAATGATGTAGACCTTGTATGTGGACATGTATTGCTGTTTGTGTAGATTCCATGTGTGTGCAATGTCTGATATCTGAAGGTGACTGTTGTCTTAGTACATCATGCTGTTGCAATACAGCCTCAACATTGCCAAATGTATATGGTGATATGCTCTAAGTACAGTAAGCCGTACATGAGGTATGGACAGATGTTTGGACATGACTTCTAAGTGGTGAGGCTTCTTTGCAGATGAATGTCGACTGAAGACAGTTCACTGGTATGTTACAACCAGTCCTACAATAACCTGTGTACCTGCTAAGGTCAGGTTTTGTTAACTGAAGTGGAAGACAGACAATGTAGAATGCTGTAAGGCTGACACTGAAGGCAATCCCCATGACACCTGTAACAGTAATACCTTGCCTGTGCATATAATGTGCATATATCAGCATAGTTGTCAAAGGAAAGAGTCAGTAAGCATTGTACCAGATGTGATAGTGCTGTACTGCTGTAGTAGCTGTCATAAGATAGGCAGGTGTTTGATTCACAGTACTGGCACATGTGGTTGTGTGTCCATATATGTCACGTATGGTTAGGAATACATCCCACATGTTACCACTCTCCTGAACACTGTTGTTGACACCAGTACAGAGAGAAGTATAGAAAGAAAGGCATAGGCAGGTGGTTAAGCTTCACACATGTAAAGTGTCTGTATGTGTGTGAAATAGGTGTATATCTTTGTGAATGCCAGTGTGTGTGTGTGTGTGTGTGTGTGTGTGTGTGTGTGTGTGTGTGTGTGTATGGCTGTCCGGTTCCTGGAGTGAGGCTGTATTTTACCATAGTGAAATGTTAATGACCCCTCCCCCATCCACTCAAAGCAGTCTAGCATCCCTGTTGATATCAATTGTAGAAGGGCATACTAACCGCCTGTTAACATGTACACCCTGGGGTGTGACCTGTTGTTACATAGCCTACTGATGGACTTCCCTCCCCACATACACTCACTGCACTGTAGTATCCCTGTGGATGTCCTCGATCTTAGACTATTCCAACTACCTGTACATGTGTAATCTCTGTGGCACATCTTGTAATTGCATAGTACTATAATGATGATATGCACATAGGCAGGGGTTCTCATCCGAACACTGGCAACTGTGTGTGTGTGTGTCAGAGTGTGTGTTACTGTGTCTGGAATCCCTGAGTGTGTGGGTGTGTCTGTGTTTGCATGCTGTCATGGCAGTGGGTATTACTGCTTCCCAATGAGAAGCCAATATTTCCACTGGCCTTTACCCTTGTCATCCAGCATACCACTCTTTTACCCATTCTGCACTCCAGGTAACTATACCTGTGATGTCACCCACTATGGATGTGACGGCTCTGAACATAGTAGCTTACTACACAGCTATCATGCTCTTGGCTCATTAGAATAGTAAACATAATTGAAACATGGGAGAATATAACTGTGATGTGGAAGCTACAAAGTGCATGCAGGTATTGTTCTACTGACCTGTGAGTAGTCAACATGTACATATGGGACTCCCGCAAACACCAACATCCCCTGGCACATGCAACTACACCTGAAAGACGAAGGCAGAACATCAAGATCAACATGCTGTTAGTGTTGTTACATGATACATACTGTAAAATGTACAAAATGCATTCTAAAACTGCAATACATGGTATGTCTGCTGCCTGTCAACACTACTCAACAATATTAATCTACAATTGACTACCTAGTATGTTCACCCTGTGCATCAGGCCATATGAACATGTCTCTGCACCGATGGTGTGGATGACAGGGATGCAGCACAGGCATCATCATATGCACAGGGTGATAATGTTTGCCAGAGGCTTAGGTTGTGCCATTGGATGACATCATGTTTGTGTGTTAGGGCCTGTGATATTATTGGGCATGTGTGGATGTTATGCATGTGTGTGTTGAGGTGCCCTACATTTGTTTCCAGCGTGTGTGTATGCATGCACACAGGTCTGGCATGTGGCTGGCCTAGACAGGGGTAATATTGAGAGCTGCAAACTATACAAGGCAGGTGTCACAGTTCACAGTGTCTGGCCACGGCCATGTGACCTGCGCCTGCCAGGGATTGCACGGGCACTACCAGGCAGAGGTCCAGATTGGATACCGTCTGATGACACATGTCCACTGGAATCATGTACCTGTTGGGACCATCCAGGACCACGTGCACTTGGCCTGCTGTGTCCTGGTGTGGACTGCACAGCACGAGCAGCACTGCTGCTGCTACTGCCACTATGGGAGCAGGCATGTGCAGTAGCATGTTCACGTAGACCTTCAACAGGTGATGTAGCTGGCCTACGTCCATGTGCCCAATGCCTCACTCCCACCAGATGTTCCAGCACAGACAATCCACGCTCGAGGATTGACATGCCACTTTCAAGGACTACCACTATGTCACCCAATCGTCTATCCAAAACATCTGCAAGATGATGGTGAGCATTTGCAAGTGCCTGGATGTTGTCAGTTAATGAATGGACAGCAGCCCTCTGAAGCCTCAGAATGTCTCTGTTGTGCATGTTAAGCACGTGCCTGTACCTCCATTACAGCCTGAAACATGCATCTGTTGACTCCAGTTGATGTGCTTGGTCGCGCAGGGGCATGTTGGCCAGTGGTCCTCCTACGAGCAGCACTGGGTACATGCCTGTGTGGGACATCACCAGTCTGTTGACTGGGATCATGGTGTGCAGGCACACCTTCCATAGTCACCACACTTCCATGTTCAATGCTACCACCCACCAACTGTCCTTCCTCTATGGCCGGTGGTGATGGGGTATGTGCAGGCAGAGGAACTGTGTGCGAGGATGAGTGGGAGACAGGTGGAATTGCAACCAATGGCACAGATTCAGCCTTTGACAACCCTGACTGTGCCTCAGTCATACTATCATCATCACTGCTAGAGTCTGTGGGGACACTAACATCAGGTGGACCGCAGGTGGGCAACACCTACATCAACACTTGTGAGGGGAAGACAAGAACTGTACATTACAAGTTATACCAGACACACACAGACAGAGACACACACAGACAGACAGAGACACACAGAGACAGACAGACACACACACAGACAGACACACAGACACACAGACACACAGGCACACACAGACAGACACACACACACACAGACAGAGACACACACAGACACACACACACAGACAGGCACACACAGACAGACAGAGACACACAGACAGACAGACAGAAAGAGAAAGAGAAACACAGACAGGCAGACAGACAGAGGCACACACAGACAGACAGAGGCACACACAGACAGACAGACAGAGACTCAGACACACACAGACAGACAGGCATACACACACAGACACACAGATCGACACACACAGACACACAGACAGACAGACACATGCACACACAGACAGACACAGACACACACACACAGACACACACATACACACAGACAGACACAGACACACACAGACAGACACACAGACAGACAGAGACACACACATACAGACACACAGACAGAGACACACAGAGACACACAGACAAACACACACAGAGACACATAGAGAGACACACACACAGACACACATGCTGCCTGCAGGTGATATGGCAGATGGCATTCAGCTTAGACAATTATAGTTTCAGCTTAAGTAATTATAGTGGTAGTTATCATACATCCCTGAGTTGCACACAACAGCATGCATGTGGTATAGCAGACAGCATGCACCTTACATAATTATAGTGGTGGTTAGCATACATACCTGTATTGCACCATTTGTATTTGTAGCCTATGCCCCATAGCTGCAACACAATGCATCCACTTTGCACCATTGCCCTGCACTGCCATGGTGTGTGCAACATACCCCACATGTTAACAGACCATCGCTGACCTTTGTACATCTGCCACTGATGCTTTGGGTTGGCCACCACCCCTATGTGTGAGGACATGAGCAATAGGGTATGTCGACTGCATACTATGTTTGCATGAGCCCTAGCTTGCATATCTCCCCAAAAGCAGTGCATGTCTGTTCAACATTATTCCACCTACCCATGAGCTGAGTGTAGACATTGTGCATGTGGCTGTACACACATGTTTGACATGGCTGTCCCTACTTTGCAATGGTGATACAGACCAGCATAGGTTTACAGTACACCGGCCTGCTGTGTGGCATATGACCTTGCCAATCCCATGTAGTATGACATGTCTTCTGCTGACATGTTGAATGACATGCATACATGTGTAACACAATAGTGTTCTTTCCAATCTACAGTATGGTAATGGTGCCCCAATGCAGGGACGTGTTATACTAACATGAGCCTTCAGCTGATGCAATGTTGTCTGTCCACCCTGCATATTTGTAGGGTGGACAGACAACACTGCATCAGCTGAAGGCCTATGTTATACTAATATGGGCCTTCAGCTGATGCAATGTTGTCTGTCCACCCTACAAATATGCAGGGACATACTGCACATTGAGCTGATGTGCATAGCCATTGCAGGGCATCATGTGGCTTCACAATTGCTATACAGTATGAGCTACTGACACAGTTCATAGCCATGACTATGTTCACATATAATACATATCTAATTTGGAATGTGACCCATGTCACCGAGATGTATACACAATAAACCCTAATGTGGAATGTGTGACACAGGTCACAGAAGGGTATACGGATGACACCCCTGCACATCTGCAACCATATTACTGATAACTGGCAACTATGCCCACACATGGCTAACTTACAAGTGTTCTATGTCCCACATGCCATCTGTGTACATCACACACATGAGGAGCAGGCATGACAGTAATGTCTGACACCAACAAGGTGAATGTACTGTATCTGTGACTTGATGTGGATGTATGTGTATGTTGTGCAACACATGTATGTATTTGGATACTGTATAGGTGAATGCTTCCATGTCGTGACACACTCCAGATGTTCAAGACATGTTATGTGGTGGTTTCATGTTATGCCTACACAAGCTGTGCACAGGCCTGTATGATGTTTAATGTTTCACATCTACAATATCACCATTATACAAAGGCCATAGTTGTATTGTGTCGAGCCAATGTACAACAGGGTGTACACATGTACATCAGTTCTACTGTGTGTTTTGCTTCATGTCTCTGGCCATCCTCCATGGCCATGTGTACACATGTTCAGTTAAATGGTTGTGATGGCCATCTTATTTCACATGTCAGTGTTATCCCATATGACATACATCCATAGATGTCATATGCTCCACAGAGGACAAGGTTATGCAGACAAATGGTGGTAGGTATGGGATGTGAGACATGTTTTGCAGGATAGTTGAGCAGTATTGCAGTCAGCCCACTACATGTCATGGACATGTCTGATAGCACATGACATTGTGTAACATTCATAGGAAGGGTATACTCCACAAAGGTGTATCCTGTGGGCCGGGCATACTCCAGCTCCAACACATTTAGTGTGTGTGCACACATATGCTCTCTGTACCGTACTGTTTGTATTCCAAACATGTGTAATGATGATAGGTAGTACCTGTCCCTACAGTGGAACACACCTCCACCATTGTATTTACTGTTGTCCACACATCTGGCAATGACAGTTTGGAAGGTTTAGTCTAGGTGTTTCATATAGTCTTCAATTGTTTTACATAGGTAAACAGTGTGATGCATTGCAGGTCTGACCAGTGTCCATTACCAGGACCGCCATACATTATGTGTACGTGTGTTATGGCAGATCGCATGCAATTAATATGTTCTGTGCATTATCAAGCCTGGTAAATGATAACAATCTCACCTGACACAGGCTGCTGTCGCTGCAAAATGCCAGAGGTACTTAATCAGGAGTGTCATAGCAGTAAGATCATTATCCACACCTGTCTGGTAGCTACAGGGTGCAATGTCTATGTTAGCACATAAGCCAGTACAATAAACTATACTATGGAGTATGCACATCTGTGCATACATAGAGTAGCAGACTATAGTATGTAGCATGTGTGCATACATGCCTTGCATATGATGTTACATTGCATATTGTACAGTAACACATGTAACTATGTGATATATAGTTATGTTTTATGTGCAGTAGTGACTTACCAGGCAACTCCACACTCTGTGGTTGAGAGACACCCACCTCCACAATACCAGCTAAAGCTTGTAGATGGAGGTCTGCAGGTGTCCCCAGGTTGGCCAGTAGCTCTTCGGTATGTGTGAGTGGGGGCTGGGTGAGTGGCCCCCCACCTGTTGCACCTTGTTCCCTGGCAATTGCATTAGCATGCTGTTTCACCCATCTTATCAGGTCAGTGCAGTGTCGGCGCACCTGCTGATAGGTGCGATTGTGACCGCCACCATCATTTACCCTCCTGCAGAGTTCCTCCCTCGGGGCATCCCACTGCTGTACATCCTGTGGCACATGGCTGAAGAGCGTTGTGTAGTTGTTGAGGAGGTATGGGATGAGGACCTCATCCTCAAAGAGGCTGTATGGCGGCAGTCTGCTACGTGGCATACCTGGAAGACATAACGATGGAGACAGGTCACAGTAACCCACAGAGAAGTACAGCAGTACAGCTGAACATACATGTGTATCACATTTATTAAGATTACAAATACGTCTTTGTAGATCTACAAGTCACGCACATTTGACACCTACTGGTGATGTGATGTTATCGCCATATATGTGTGTGTCATGTGATGATATTGCTCATACACCATGTGGATGTTGTCTTGACGTGGGCATGTCTGTTTGCCTGTAGTGGTGTCTTTACCTATCAGCACATGCATGGATGTGTTCACATTAATGCAATCGACCTTAATGCTGTGTATATGCCACATATATGGTCATACATAGCCATTAGGGACATGACCTGTGACCCTGCAGACTTGCAAGCATGTATGTGTTTTGCCATATACATCTACATGGCACTGTACAGCTGTGTAGCATCCTGCCATGTATTGCCTGTGTCGCACATGTGTAACACATGGGACAATAGCCAGCCTGATGGTATTTGCAGGGTTGGATATCAACTATAGCATGTATGATCATAGTGATCTAGTAGGCTATATGCCCTGGGCCATTTATGAGCCTAGGCAGACAGGCTACCTAGCTGTAGGCAACAGACAGGTAAGTTGCAGTGGCCAGTTCAAGCAGTGCCACAGAACTGATACACATGGTTACTGATATATTTGGCATGCTGTCATCACACCATGTCACAGAGAGGGGCGATGTGCAGCTTCACTGGACAGGGATGCATAGTATAGCAAGAGTATGTTAAGTGTATGGGACAGGGATCTGCCAGGCATGTTGTAATCATTGTGCTAGAAAGGTGGATGTCCATGACATATGTGTTTATTTGGGATCAGGATGTGTTAAGTGTAGCATGTCCAACAGCTCTGGGTTGGACATGGCTTTATTCAGGGTAGGCTGCATGCTAAATAGTGCAGCTAGGGATTGTGAGGGGCAGTGTAGGCCATCTACACATGGGCAATAACCCTTAAAGGAAATATGTGATCTATTATGGGTCACATGGGTGTTGAGTGTGGCTGAGCAGTTATCTCTATATTCATGGATGGCACCCTGTCATGATTAGGGGTGCCACATACGACTACCTGTCTTTTGTGGTGATGTAACTATCAAAGTACTGTCCAGCTGCATTCCACACACACAGTTGCCATTATGTTGACTGCTGCCTAGGTGGTAGTTAATGGATACATGGTTTGCAACATAGGGGATGACAATGCAATACTTAGCTGCCAGATTGTGGCCATACATCACACACCAGACATCTGACACACCAAGGCCCTTCTGTATGTTGAACGCAGCACACAATGAGTCAACTATCACTCCTAGTTCATAGTCATTTGCAAACATCAATAGGCTGATGCCTTCTGTTTTAGTCTATGTGGCATAGAAAACAAAGAGGAGGAGTACCAGGAATGACCCTTGTATTACTGTGGCTGGCACTGGTTTGATGTGCATGTATTCGTCAGACACCTTCTGTAGCATGGGTTCTGCCAGTGGTCTAGTTGCCAACCACTCCTGTGACATAGGAATATACACCTAGTTTACTGAGTGTAGCTGGAACACAGTATGGGCGATCATGTCCTACAACCTAGCAAGGTCATGATATGCAGTGTGAATCAACCCTACTGTCATCTACATCTGTACCGAGTACATCAATTACATTGACCACGGTTCATGGCCGTACAGACCAGACTCAGCAGGGTAGTTGTGCACTATGTCCCATTATCAATGGTGTCTCCCCCTTTGTGGGGTGTGATAACTGTTGCTGTGCACCATTCGGTGTGTACACAGCCTGACATGGAGCTATGATTGAACATGATGTGTATGTGGATAGCTGAATGTTCTTACATTTGTGTAGGATACACCCTGGGATGTTGACAGGTCCCATGAAAGCTGTATGTATGGCACTAGAGAGTGCAGCTTGTACCTGCATAGTCGTTAGTACAGGGGCCTTGTAGTGTACATAGATATATTACTAAGTGTAGCTGTTGGGGGTGGGGGGAAGTGGGAGTGGGTTTAGGTTCTCCGAGACCCTATCTGGATGAACGGGTGCTATTTCTGTAGATGCAGTACTTCTCATGCCATAGTGCTGTGCAGCATGGCAGGTCTTGTCTTTGCCATTACGATTAATGACACAGCTATAGAATGCTCTGTGATTGGACTCATAACATGTGGCTGATTTCACGGTAGCTTTGCGTGGTTATATATGGTGTATCTGCATCTTACTGAGGCTGACCAGGGATTACCTACACTCATGTGTGTTCACTCTTGCAACAGTTACTATCTTCTGTGGTACAGTTTAAAGCATGGTACCACCAGTTTGCCTACTTGTTTGTGTTGGGTTGACTCCTGGTTCTGTTTCAATGGCTCAATCACTTTACATATGTGACTGCTTAAGGTTCATTTGTGTAGGATTCAGGATTTGCACATGCATTGTCCATCTGCATGGGTGCCATGGCACTCACCACTCTGCTCTTAGGAAACATAACATTGGCATTGGAGACTAACTATGTGTAGCATACTGTTAGCCCTGTTTGTGTGACTACCGTGATCCAGGTCAGTGGGGTCGATGGAATCCAACATGCATTGAGCGCAGGTGTTGGTACATGAGGAGTCTTCCCAGTTTATAATGGAATAGTTGAGAGTAGCCAATATTATAGTCCTGTCTCAGACCTAATCTTCCCCATTATGACAGTTGGGAAGTCCTCGGCCTGGTGGGTGATCGATCTCAAGGAGTATTTTGAATTCCACTGTGGCACAAAGGTAGTTGCTCAGCATAATGCATCTGATGTTATGCAAGTGCAATTAGTGTGGGGGTGTACATATCCTTCAGGAATATAGATACACCTGTGGCCTATGTGTTCCAATAAAGGATAATGGGCAAAAGGTGAGGTGTGTGTTATAACATGGTCATGTAGGCGTGCTCTCCGGAGCATTGAAACATGTCTCAGCTACTGCACAGATATGTTCTCCATGTTAGGGATTGAGATATGTGTGTCCGTATAGTGTTTCTGACATGTATCATTGTGTAGCGAGACCTGCAGTTTATTGCTTGGCTGTCCCTGTAACAGCAGTGGACCCTCACCTGAACCCTGCATGATGAAGGCACTATAGGGGAAGCATAAGCCCTAGGCTCTATCCAGATTCCCAAGGGTGACAGGTGCAGGCCCTGTCTGACAAAGCATCATGGTCTGTCAACCATGTTATCCCAGCATGACAGATACTGGATACCCTACGACATGCACCACTACACTAGACAATTGTGGAATACAATCCTTTTGTCCCTGTACTGCAGTGTCATTCTGGCCAATGGCAGAATGCTACCCAGGCCTTGGGACATACCTGCATGGGCTACAAGACCTGACAGCTCCTACATGTGTTTCCATGCAGTCCAGGCTACTGCATCACAGGTCCTGCACAACTACATGGAATACGCAAGAGCCATGTGTATAGTTCAAAAGGTGGTCTGAGTGTATGAGTATTTGGCTAATCATGGCAGACAGGCAGCTGACAGTATGTATGCCCTCGTATAGGTCGGTGTGTAACATAGTGCTAGAGTTTGCATTCACAAATGAGTACTGTTGGGCATGTTTCCTGTCATGTGTTCAGAGGTGTGGCACAATTATGCAAACTATATCATACAGTTTGTGTATTTTGGTGTCTGTCTCTTCCTGCTTGGGGGGGCACTTGTTTGGCCAGATACTTAGACGCATCTGTGAATGTGTGTGATTTCCGTTAGTGTGTGTGGGTGTTCTTACTGTGTTCTGGTAAGGGTATGTGTTGGTTGTGTTGATGAGCTGCATGTGTTAACCTACACCTCATGACTGTCCAGTCCAGTCATGGCTGTAGATTGGGCTGCCTTCCAGCCTACCCCTGTAGCTGCATCCCAGACAATGTGTGAGGCATGGTGTTAGGTGGGCCTGGCAGTGTACATGGCATAGAGATTACATCCCCCCAGGATGGCCACATACACAAAGCTGACATTAGGAAACACCAGTAGCTGACTAGTGGACATGCCTGTATGAGCAGTCAGTACTACAAGTACCAAGCACTGTACTTAGTTTACATATTGCCTATGAAGATGTTTTAGACAGTGATGCTCCCGTGTAAATATTTGTGTTATGGATGTGACAACACTGGCTATTACAGAAACATTGTGGCTACCTTCAGCAGCAATCCTCCTCTGAGGAGCACATCATATCCTATTAGTTGGTTACAGATGATGCAAGCGTCTACAGGTCTGTTTCCTTCTCTGGGTATATACTCACATATCCACCAGGACCATGAGCTCTGTTGGGCACAGACACCCACTCTCTAAACAGAGTCATGTATCAATAGGCTCTGATGCCACTATCAACATGATCAGGATATAATCAGATAGTGTGAGCCATCATCTATGATGTGGCTATTACACATGGGCAGCTGTCTCCTACATCTTACACTCCTACTGCAGTTGTTACACTGGAGTTAAAGATGATATGTAACCTGTTTCATTACCAGTGCTGTGCACTACCTTACATACAGTATGTGCAGGCAGCTGTTAGGTTGGCAATGAGAGGTTGGGCTACACAAACCTGGTAGTTCAACCAGTGTGCCTGTACTCTCAATATCCACTCTATGTAGGTGTGCACATAGCCATTTGGCCCAGCCCTGTAACAAGGGTCACTACACATTTGCATAACATGTACACATGCACAGCTGTTATTTCTTGCAAACGATAGTAGAGAGGTGGATATTGCATGTGTTATGTGCATGGATAGTTACCTGGCTCTTCCAGTTATCTTTGCTATCATGCTGCTAACCTGTCAGATGAATACTAATGTTATGTATCCTGTCATTGAGTATTGTAATTGCCAATAGACATAACTACTGTTTGCATAACATAACAGAACTGCTATGTAGAATAGAATACAGATCTGCCTAGAATACTGTACATTACAGTTATTGGCACAATATCCCACAATGCACACAATATTTGCACGGTAAGCCCACCTTTAACATGTTCATCTTACTTATACACCCATACATATGTCGACTGTTACAGTATATCGACATATACTATCCCCTGTTATAGCACATACTTGTTGGACCAATCCTAACACTGACAGTGGCTGGAAGCAAATTGGTGGGTTCCAAGCCCATATCATCCCTTGTGGTGTATGTGGAGTGTGCCGTGTGACCTACAGCAGTACACACATAGAATACTACAAGCATTACTACTGCTCAACAATACATCACTACAAGATAGCTATTTCCACTATATGCATTGATTACACTGTAATTCTTACAGTACAGATACTACATACACAGACATACTATATGTTATTCATACTGTCTTAGTAATCAGAGGTGTTATTAACTATTGTAATACTCATTTTCGGTTTGTCTTTCAGTGTTTTGTACTGTCCTACAGGTAGATACAGATGGTTTGAATGTGTGACAAGACAACATTTTATAGTTACGGATCAGTAAAATGTGCTATCCTGATGGCTAATTGATGTTCCTAAGTAGCTAATTACATGCACATCAGCTGCGTTGCTACTGCCTTAGCCTATACCATGGCTACAGTGGAGTATAACTGAGTACTCCACTTGGGCGTTGTCTCTTTGCCTTACTTGTGAGGAAGACAGCGTAGAAGTTTTGTTTGGAATCTATTGCAACGGCTGTATGGAGACGAACAGTAATATATTGTGTGTAATGCCTGGAGGAGTTGGTCTAAATGTGAGTACTGCTGTTATATTTCTGAACATTGCTACTTGTGCAGGGTTTGTCTGTACCTAACACGTCTGCATATGTGTCAAGTCTGGCCAGGTTGTTTGACCAGCTCAAGGCTGCATAGCTATGCATATAATGTTAGGGGGTTTACAGTGTGCTTACCAGACATATTTAGTTTGGTGTTACTGTGTATCATACTGTCTAATAATCAGTACTTGGTAAAACTTCCTGGTGTACGAACCTTTCAACCTTCTGAAATGGGATTAGTTCATACAAACCCTGTTACATCAGCAGCTGTTCAGTTGTATAACGACAACTATTTCACACAGGGCCATGTTAGTGTGTCTGTGTCCAGGTATGTTAAGGTTTCAGCAGATGTTGTACAGTAGTTGCATAATTGGTTATGGTATGACAGTATGTATTGATGTAATTATTTTGGTTGTGGGGTTGATATTGGTGGGTGTACATAACACATGCAGGTGTGTAGGAACCCCTTTTATACAACATCTATATGTGTGTGGGTGTTCTTTCCCTATGTGAACACCTATCCCTTAGTGGACTGATACTATGGTAATTGCAGGCTGATTCATTAATGCACTATTAAATGCTTCCTGTATAGCATGCAGGTACTGTTAGTCCTTGAATCCTTTTGGCAATACATCGGAATGTAATAAAGATTTGCAAAATGAAAGCTGTCTATGTAATTTTGTCATGGATATTTGCAGTCATTGCAGTTGTGTTGGTGACTGTGTCCATAGTACATATTTGTAATAGTTTATTGGCATATACTCTTCATATGTTATGTTCATATTGTTTGGGGGGGGGGTGGAGTGTGTGATTGCTATGGTCCATGTTATAAAATATGACCACTTCGGATGCTGTCTACAGACATGTATGTATGTGAATATATATATATATATATATATATATATATATATATACATACAAATATATATATATATGTGTGTGTGTGTGTGTGTGTGTATATGTATATAGCTATATACATTATTGCATACATTTATCTGTACCTCCATAGATGTGTAGAAGTTGTTAACCTATCTATATATCTACATATATATGTAGACCTGTATATATCGACATGTCTCTATGTATCTCTCTCTCTCTCTCTCTCTGTATATATATATATATATATATATATATATATATATATATATATATATATATATGAGCATACACTTTTAATTGGGTACATGGTGGGTTGTCCTATTTCAACGCATTCCTCCCTTTTGTGTTTTAACCTGTCTGCATACACAACTGGGATAGGTATATCCTAGGGAGCTTAGTGTTAGGTTACTCTGAGGATGGAGTACATAGTTGTGGGTTCTATTCCTGGAAGGTGTTATTATTTTACCTCTCAGAGTAGGCACTGGTAGGGAAAGTGTGAATAATGCACATTTACATGGTTGTGAGCAGGTTTGCCCGTGGTCTGCGCGACGTTAAGCAAAGGTCAAACATGTGAAGCGCTTCTCCATTTATCGTGTTTCAATGCCGCGTATCGTCGCGCAAACATGTGGAAACCCGCTTACAACTGCTTAGGAGTGCTTTAATCCACCTGCAACCAAAGGCCCTTATTCTGGCCCTCAAAATAACCTAACAGCCCTTGCAGGTCTTGAACCCGGGACCATGAACACCACAGTCACTGACCTTACCACTAAGGCATCTGAGATATGCACGAATGTTAAGGTGTTTAGAATATACATTGTACTACACACATTCCTCACTACTGAAAAAAAATGTGACAGTCAGTTGGTGTACATATGTCTGATACATGTTAATGTTCATATGTTTGTGAAAGTAGGTGTTGCAATGTGACATGACAGGGTGTATTATGAATGAGTAAGGGTCGTGCTTTGTGTCCTTTTTATATTGCCCCCACACTCCATGTATGACTCTCCAGTTCACTTATTGGACATCCGACCCAGGCCCTCCTTGATGCATGATTGCATTACCCATCATTCCTCCCCCACCCCAATCTTCACATACACAACAACCACCCCTTCTATGGTGAATTAGGTTAATATTAATTGTTATAATACCAGAGCTGCATGTGTTTTGTGTACACTCGTGCTTCTGTGTCACGAAGTGTGTTCATAGATGCTTATATATATGGCTATTGATGTAACTGTATAATATATATATATATATATATATATATATATATATATATATATATATATATATATATATATATTTATATATATATATATATATATATATATGTGTGTGTGTGTTTGTGTGTGTGCAGACATCACTGAAATATATATATATATATATATATATATATATATATATATATATATATATATATATATATTTCGTATTAGTCTGTAACAATAATACATTTGTAGACTGGAATGTGTTGGTTCACAAACTACAGTACATTACAATGTACTGTACATATGTACACAAAGTCACTGTCCCATTTCTGATCATTACAATGAAATGCATATGGTATAAGGTGTAGTCTCGCGACCATGAAACCTCGGATGGCTTAGTGGTACGTCCCATGACTATAGTGTGCATAGTCCAGGGTTTGACACCTGCGATGCTTTACAAATGTTTTTTACTGCAGAATAAGGCTCATTTAAGCAGTTGTAAGCATGTTTAAAAGTGTGTGTGTGCCATTATAGCAGTGGTTAAACACAGTTAAACAAACGTTGTAACGTATAACTTGTGCGCGCAAACACAGCCACATCCGCTAACTACTCCGGATATATACCTGCCAGTGATGTAACATCTCACTATGTGCTCACATGACATTACATTCTCTGTTGACTGTACTCTCCTGCACACATGGGTTTATATGGGTGATTCGAATGTTTATTATACAGACGATTACTACCTATATGTGCAAGCTGTGGTTAGGGTATACTTTTGCACGTGATAAACATCCCTGCCTTTATCGAGATTGTAACCTCGAATGCACAGATACTATGCAGATGCTATAACCATTACACTGTTGACATTAACGTTGCTTCTGCCTATTTCCTATTTAGATGATTTCTATGTGTAAGCTAGGCTAAGCAAAGGGTGGGAGCCCCCAAACTCACTGAGCTTCACGTACTCTTGAAATAAGATATAACAAATGTACTGTGATACAATACATTACATTCCTAACTACATGAGGCATAGCTCCTCACTGACACACTTCAAGGGAAATCTTGTTGTGAGAATGGGTAACAGACTATACACCCCTGGGATCATGTGTCCCAGAACCATAGAGCCAGGGGGTGGGGGAGCCTGCCCATTTTGATAGCTGCAAGACCTGTTGGGGGAATTGAATGGTGTTGAATTGCCACATTAACATGCCCTCTTTAGATCACTAAGTGCCCCTATCACCCTCCACAACCCCAGTCTTCAACAGCTTCCAGCAACTCAGCCTGGAATTGCTTCATTGGTTATACTTGACAGAGGCTCAATTACTTCATCAATGGTGCGGGGAAGGCCAACACACTGTTGCTATGCTTCTAATTGCCCTTGGGCAGATAGATAGTAGGCTATCTGTGAACCTCTAACGTGCAGGCCATCACAGCCATAATATGTGAATAAACAGATCTTCAGATCACAATATACAGTGTGAACTCACCATGTAGTCAAGAAACAGTTGAGTACAGCAAGAACATACAGAACATTGATACTTAGTCACTCTAAAAGCCTATCTTGGAAGCTAGAAGACTTGTATAAATTTAAGGCTTTCTATTGCTTACCACTAGGTTACCTACAGGAGAGATGAAAAACAAGTACAGATGAGGAACATTCATGCAATGAAACCATACCGGCCTAAATGTCAGCCTTATGCTTTGGAATACTGGCCATGGTTATTGGCGTCCCCATGGTGCCTTATTTAGGAGAGTCTTGAAGGTGAATACCAGCTCTGTAAACAGCACAATAGCAGATTCAATGAGGTTTATGCTACTCAACACCAGGGGTTGTGATCACAACATGCATGCACTCATAGCACTCCTCAGGATGGACAACATCAACATCTGTGCATTAACTGACATCTGTCTTAAGGCTCCTGACAGCACACCAGCACTACCAGACTAAAACCCGTACCACACATTTCAGCCACAGAACATGGACTGACAGACATGGAGGGGCTGTACCCATATTCATCAGGGATACCTACACCTCCCGGTTAGTGGGGCAGCATGATACCTCTGTGATCATCCATGTGCAGCTAACATCAGCCACAACTGCAATGTGGAATGTGGCCTGCTACGGATCACCCTCCATGACCCAGGACCTCCACTCCACCTACCTGGAGACAGTGGAGAACATGACAGTCCTAATGCACACCCTGGCATTGGTCGATGTCAACTACCATACCATTAACTGGGAAATGTACTCCAGTACTCACTTGCAGGACCAGCGCTTCCTGGAATGTATCACCCCATATGCCCTGTATCAGGTGGTAACCTCCCTAACATGGGGTGGAAGCTACTAGATGTGGTTATTACCAACATGGGCAACAGGTGCACCACTGTGGAGGTTAACCAGTCACTGGTTAGATCTGACCATGAACTATTCACTGTTTCCACACTCTAGCATCTCCCCCACCCATGGATACCACAGTGTATACCTTTCCTACAGCTAAATTTACACTACTAGTGACAGGGGTGGGGGTTTCACAGCCCCCATGCTAAGGGGAAGAACTGCTCAAGATACAGACAGATTTACAAATGCAGTCTATAAGCACCTACATGGATGTATGGATCATGCCATCGCTGGTAAACCAAGACTCACTCCTCCTAGACAAGGACACCAGTCTGGTGGACCTCTGCAATAAACAGGCTATACTACAGACATAGGACAGTGTTCCAGACACACAGCAAATCCCACAAAGGGCAGACATCTGTGACCACTATTAGTATGGTATTTAGGTCCCTCATGACATCATCCAAAGCTAACATCAGCAGGAGAATACGCAAGGATTCGAAAGATAACCACAAAGCCTTCTTTGGCCATGTCAAGGATCTACGTGGTGACACATAGATTTGCATTGTGCCAGTGAAATATAGCACAAAATATGCTGACCCTACTGATATCGCCAATATCCTTGCAGATACATTCAGTGCATACTTCACCCCCTAAAGAGCCTACAACACTACCCGAAAGGTACAGTATCCCAACCATCAGAGACACACAGGTGGAAATGGCCCTCTAACAGCAGAACACAGCATCAGTGGAGGCAGATGTTGACCCAGACTGCATCTTGCAAACTGTACAAGACAACCTGCCCCCCACCTAATTAAGCATTCCTACCTCAGCCTCTCCACAGGCTACCTGCCCATACAATGGCACATGGCAACAGTTATTCAACTCCATCACAGTGAAATCACAACTGAGCATGGTAACTACCACCCCATAAAGCTGACTAGCCTGTTCTGCAATGGTATGGTTTGCATCCTCATGGCACTCATTAACAATGACATGGATAACCTTCGAACACATGACCCAATCCAGGTCAGCTTGGTTGAGTGCAGTTCATGCCTACTGAACCTGTTTGATGTCTTACATACAGTCACCAAGACTTTAGATGACAGGGGAGGTGGTTCATACATACTAGCTGGGCCTCACCAAGGCTTTTGACACCATGCCCCACTCAGGTATTATTGATAAACACACCAGCCTGTACATTCACCCATACATCTCAGGTTGGGTTGCCAATGGACTTACATACAGAACCCACATGGTACGACTAGTGGTCTCCAGGTCCAACTCTTGAACAGTCATGACTGGTGTCCCACAGGACTCAGTTCTGGGAGCCCTACTGTTTGGCATATACGTCTCAGATGTACAGGCAAACACAGGTGGACTACGGCAGACCATGTTTGGCAATGACTCCAAACTGGGAGCCATGATTGATAGTCCAGCTGACACGGACATCCCTCAAGGGGTCGCACAGAGAACATCACAGGATGCCAATGGCAAGGCCTCCAGCCAAGTGCCACTAACTGCATGGTCATTCAATTGTGTAATTGGCACCCACATATTAACACATGAGCGGCAGCCACTGTAATACAGATGAGGTAATGGGGTATCTGGGGACTAAGGTAGATAGTGATTTCCCCTGTGACAATCATATCTCCACAGTAGTTAGGACATCCTTCTATGTAGGCCATCTGACTATTAAAGGATTCCCTTCTAGACATACTAGGGTTATAGTGCCCCTTTACTCATCACTCATCAGTCACATCATAGGGTATAATAACCCCTGTGGGATGTACCTCAGAGGACACATCCGACAGCTGGGTGGTCCACGAATGCAACTCACCAAGGGGAATACTGGCCTCCAACATATGGCCTATGCTGCCGGACTGAATAAACTCCTACTTTACTCAGTGGCATCTCATTTACCCAGAGATGATCTCCACTGACCAACACAGCCATGTCGAACTCAGGCTTGATGGATATGCTCCACCTATGGAAATCCATGTCACAGTGAGCCACACACTGTAGTGAGCTGACCTTGCCACAACAATAACCGGTGGATGCTGGAGGGACAGCTTCCTGTCACAGTCACTCCCCATACTTTGGATCAACATCCCTAACAACATTATACAGAGCCCCTCAGTAACACTCTGCAAGATAAACCTTGAAGGGTGGATGGGGAACAGTAGATGCACCCCAGGGATCCCTCCATTGGCTCTGCTCCACAGAGGGATGGTTAATGAATCAATGGGGTGGCAAAAGCTGACACATTTTGGCTGGCCTTGTGAATGGCTTCTGTCAGTTGGCCAAGTACCTACCTATGAATCTATACATACAGTATCTGCATATGCTGATAGCTTAATTTACTGTTCAGGTGTTGACTTACCTTGTGCCAATGGCTGTTGTGTGTGCAATAGTTCAGGGCTGCCTATGCTGGATGCACAGAGTAGACTGCTTTTACATGACAATTTACAGATAGTCTTGTATGTGTGCCATCCATTTTTACTGTGTGTGTGCAGGTGGAGAAAGGTGTCAGTCCCTAGATGCCTACACTGTCAGTGTGTGTGCTATACATTCCCTCTTTGCCGAGGCATGGGCATACTGGGCATGCCTCTGTCTGCCTACTGGGGCTGGCTCAGGGTGTTCGTGGTCTGAGTACCTCTGTGCCTGTGGGGCCCTTGGCAATGGTGGTGGGCTGTGAGGGCCTTCACCATTCTGTCCCTGCTGCAGCTGTTTCCGCCGGACCATATTGTGCAGCATGGCACACACTATGAAGACATGGGCACATGTGCCTGGAGAGTACTGCAAGGCTCCACCAGATATGTCCAAGCAATGGAACTGTGATTTCAGCATCCCAAACACATGCTCTATGATGATTCTGGTTTGTTCATATGCCTCATTATGGCATTCCTGCATGGGTGTGTGTGCATTTCTGATGGGAGTCATCATCCATGGTTGCAGTGCATAGCCAGCATCCCTCACCAGGTGGCCATTTGGGTTGTTCCCCCTGGAAATTAACCGATACAGCTATGAGGCATGCCAGATGTGGGAATCATGATAGCTTCCAAGGCTGCCAGCACACGCATCCATGATAATGCCCTGGGCATTGCACATGACCTGGCAGTTGATGGAGGTGTATCCCTTGTGGTTTATGTAGCGCCTTCCCTGCTCACCGGGTGGTGACTTGATGTGTATGTGCATGCAGTCTATTGCACCCAGTACCTCCAGGTGTTCTGCCACATGGTGGAAGAGACGCATATTGCTAGCAAACTCCTCCTGCATTCGGGAGAAGTATATGCGCTCATTGGTATGTGGTAACATGGCATCCAGGAACTGGTGTAGTACCCTGGATGCTGATGCCTGTGAGATACCCATGATATCCCCAGTTGGTCTTTGAAAGTTACCTGTAGCTAGTATTCTCAGGCTTACACATACCTTTGTATCCACTGGGATGGGTTCCCCTCTGTTTGCTCTGGCTCTGAGGCATGGCGGCACAGCTCCACAAGTTGCTGTAGGGTGTCCCTGTCCACCCTGTAATGCTCTACTATCTCCAGATTATGTAGCCCCTGGTAGGTTACCCTGGGTCTGAACACTCTCCTCCTCCTTCTCTGGTGCCTGCAGTGGTCATGTGCATCATCCTCCACACCACTTTCAGTCTCCAACACATGCTGGTGGATCAAAGCTATGGCAGCCCCTAACATGTACATAATAAAAGTTCTCTGTCTGTATACACCACTGGTGCAGAGTGTACGGGAATACAGAGATGTGTGTGAGGTTCTTTCACACTTTGTAGTATTATGCTATGGATGCTGCTGATGTAAGTGGGTGTGTATGAACTATTCCAGCTGCTGTGTGTCTTAATTATGGGTTTTGCAATGAGTACTGCAAGTGTGGGGCCTTTAATGTGGAGATCTACTTGCCTGCCTTGATTAATCTGTTGCCCTTTAATTCATTTTTAGACCTGGATCCCCTCCTATTATCAGGCATGCATCCATCTGCCATCTTTCTTGTTTTGTACTTTCCCTACCCAGTCATGGTGAAATGTGCCTTGTAGCTGATATACTGCATATCGCCTTTGTTCTGCTTTGAAACTTTGCTGTTTTCTTTACAGTACAGCCCCTCCCCTTCTCTGTTCTGCAGGTAGCTGCTTGCAGCCTTGTTAACTGTTGTCAATGGCCCACTGTAGGCTCTGAGGTGTTAATTAGTCATTTGTACTCCAATTTCACTGCTGCAGCATTTCCTTATTTCTTTTCTATATCCTTCCTGTTTCGTCTGCAGTGCATGACGCGTATACCCATTTACCGGGTTTACATGCATTTTCATCTCCGTTCACATGCATAATCGGTTACCTTGTGTACTTTCAGCTAAGTATAGCTATGGGCAATTCGACACACCGCTATCCTGCAGCTTTGCCTAGCTAGGGGCAGACCGGTTTAGCAATGCTCCAATGTGCTTATAGCAATGGTGGCACACCCCTCTCTTGATGTCATCTTTATCTCAAGGGCTCATCTTGGTGTTATAACGCTACGCTGTGAGGTGCATCCTTATACCAGCGGGGAATCTACGATTCACTATTTCTCCTCTCATTTGCATGGCATTGTCTACTAATTCCTAGCTACTGAGCATAACACTGTCACTGCCCCTTAGCAACCCTTGCGCCATGAGTATGGTGTAGCGTGCCTGCCATTGACTATTATGGGGAAATCATGATATGTGTTTCATTGCAGTTTTATTCTGTATTTTTATATATTCCTTGTGATCCCCTTTGCGCACCGCTGCCCTGCACTTCCACGTTGCGATAGTGCGACTGTATATATTAAATGTTAATTTTTGTACATTTTTTTTATGCCAATGGCTATATATTTAGCCATTGGCATATATTAACATTATAATACATGTGTTTGGTCGGCTGTCATGGCTCCAATTTTATGTTTGCAAAAATGTAAACCGTTTTCTACGGTTTACATTTCTGCATGCTTACCTAAGTCTGCACCACTTCCTGAATCGCTACATACCTTCATTTGCATGCTACACTGCTACACATGGGGTAATTAGCATACATGGCTCAGGAGTTGCGTGGGCGTAGCGTACGCAGGTAGTGCATGTGGAAACAGCTCGTACCTGAATCGCTCGGTGGCCATATTTGGTGTTAGAACGCCAATGCTACGCCTGCACCTGGTGCAAGCTTCATGAATCCCAGGGCCTGTCTAAATAAACTAACAAATAAATGAAAGAAATATGTAAAATCTTCCTCCCTAATCAAGAAGTGCCTTCTTATAGATCAACATATGCAGTAGGAACATATTTTCTATGTTCAGAATATGGATGGCAGTCATACTTCTCAACTTTTTTGCTGAAAGTTTGGAGAAAAACAAAAATGATGGGGGACAAAAGCATATAATAAGGGACACATTTTAAATATTACTTTAATTCATGTAAAAAGTTAATAGAACAATAGGATTTGCATCAATATGCATTTCTGAACAATAGGAAGTATGGCAATCTAATGTATGATATTACTGACTGATCCATCGTTTAACCAGAGAATCAAAATTTTCTGAGGGACGTTAAAATTTGTGAGAAAATCAGGAACGGACCAATAATTATATTTCTTGAAATGCTTGCATGTTCTTTACATATCCACTTTAGTATTAATTTTATTGCATACAAGTGGAGTCTTATATATTAAGCTTGTTGTTCTTTTCATGTTTTTGTAGTTTTAAAAATATATGTGAAAAAGCAACATAAAACCTGAAGATATTTATCAGTGAAGATGGAGCAAAGCAGTGAATTATGAAAAGTACAATGCCTGTCATTATTTTACTTTAGAGAATGGGTGACCTGTAGATTGCACCCAGATTGGAGAACAAACATTTTCCAGCAGGGTGTTAATCTGCAGATAACGCCTGCTGAAATACAAGTCTGCCACATCATGGCAGCATATCAAGCTGCAGTGGAGTTCAGATTGAATAAAGCTAATGGTCACCATTATTTTACACTCATTATGCCGTATTTTTGCTGTTTAGTGAGTGTAAAATAAAAAAAAAATGAAAATAAAAAAGCATGTGTTTATGTGTTTATGTGTGTGTGTGTGTGTGTGTGTGTGTGTGTGTGAGAGAGAGAGTGAAGAGTGAGAGCGAGAGTGATTGATTGATCCCTGGCAGCAGCAGCAGTTAAAGGTTTGCATACCTCTCAACCTCTTAGCTCAAGATATCTTGATAGACCTAAAATAAATGGGTCTATATTATATTCTCGAAAGCCGATTGTGTTGAATCTGACATTGTCGACACGAGAATATCGAACGCTCAGAATCTTGAGCGTGTAAACGGAAATATCCGTAAGGGGAGATTTCAGTTTACTGCAATGTAGTGTGGTCTCAAAGTTGGTATATTTAAGTAGCGGGTGGGTGTGGTGGGTGCCGCCTCCTACGTGGGTGGTGCAGGGGGGCTTGCCCCCTGCTTAAACCTGTTAGGGTACTTTTTTATTTTTATTTTTTTTTTGTCTTTTTATAAGGTCGATGTTTGAAGGCATCGACCATATGGTGTCGACCATATGTTGTTTGATGTTTTCAAATGTCGATCTTATAATATAGACCCAAATAAACAGGGGACAAAGGCTCAAAATAGGAACATATTTAAAATGCTGCTGCTGTTACCAAATCACAAAGTTACTTGAAAATTAGTATTTGTGTTAGCATGCATTTTCTGAAGAAGAGGTGTGTGTGTGTGTGTGTGTGTGTGTGTGTGTGTGTGTGTGTGTGTGTGTGTGTGTGTGTGTGTGTGTGTGTGTGTGTGTGTATTGACCACTGGCAGCAACAGCAGTAAAGAGGTTTGCATACCTCTGGACCTTTCAGTTGAAGAAATGTGGATAAAGCCTAAAATAAAGGAAGAATACAAGCTCAAAAACAGAACATATTTTAATTATTGCTCTTGTTTAGCCTGGTGAGTGGAACATCAGTGTGCCTGACTATAGAGTCATCTATGACTAGAGTGTTGGGTACATTGTTATGCCTTATGGGCTGTGGTTGAGTGGCACACTGAGTTTGTGGGCTATGTGTCATTTGGGTTGTGTTGGGGGGTGGAGGTTGATTACGTTTCTGCTTTGGAGGTCCCTGTTGCTTTGGTAGATTTTTTTGAGAGCCTCCGCGAATGTAGGTGTGTGTTTTTTGTTTCTATGTGTGTGTTTTGGTGGTGTAGGTTTTGAGGAACTATGTGATGAGTGTGATGTGGTGCAAGTCTTTACCTTCTCCTCTTGACTGTCTAGTCCATTCTTGGGTGAAGAGAGCTTTGCTTCCAGTTTGGCTATATAAGTGCATCTCTCACAGGTTGTACTGTTGGGTGGTAGGAGGAGAGGGATATCTCTGTACATGAGGCAATTGCTGCATTGCCCCAAGATGCCCAGATTCATCAGGTAGACAGGAGAAAACACAGGGAGCTGACCCTTAGGCATGCCTGGATAGGTGCTTATTTATTAAGTACTAAAAACTGTTTTCCTCTAGACAAGTTAGGAAAGTTGAGTGCTGTAGTAATTTGTAGCTTATTTAGTGCTTACAATGAGTTCTGAACAAGTGCTGAGCTCAAAGAAACAGATTTGAGTGCTGAAACTAGAAAACTGGCTAGTTCTAAGAAACAAAATTAAGCTAGAAGGCTTCTCTCCAACACAAAAAGGCTTGGGGGCTCAGGCGCTTACAAACAGTCCTGGATAACGCAAATCTGTATCTGGACTAGACAACTTACAGGAAAGGCAGGAAACAAGATTAGAAATTTTTTTTTTTTGTAAAAAAAACTTAACCCAATTAGCATTGCATGAGCAAATGCATCCTCAGATCCTGAACCTATCTGGATCCTTCTAAGACTTATCTCCAGGAAGAACAGTTATTTTCTACTAGCAGTCACTTACCTTCATCTTCCAACCTCTCTTAACATATTTAAATCCCTTATTCCTACTATCACCTCAACTGCCAACAAATATAAAAATATTGTTATTTTAGGTGATTTTAACTTAAACTACCTAGGTACCCCAGGAAATGACATTGACAAATTTCTAGCCAATATCAACCTAAAGCAGTAATGATCCACCTGTTCAAATTTTCAAATGAACAACCATTCCATGTTGGATCTGCTAATCACTAACACACCTCCCATCATCTCCAATATATTTGTTGTTCTGTCTTCATTTGATGACCATTCCCATATAACCTTACAAATTATCCACAAGTCACCAGAAACCGTGCCCCAAATTAGTTACCTTCAGACCCAGATCTACCATCAAATCACAATCAAAAAACACCTAACAACTTTAGACTGGTATCTCTTCACCAACCTACAGAACTCCATTTCAGCTGTTACAGCTGTTTTGCATACCCTGCTTCAACTTTCAGACAAATTCTGCTCTCTCACATAGTACCTTTTCATATACAACAAAAAACACTGCCTAACCACTGAACTGTAAGCTCTACTTAAACTTAGGGACAAAGTTTGGTCTTTATGGAGACAAAACAGAAAAATCATACTACCTTTACCTGTCTATATAACCAAGCTAACAAAACATATGCAGGCATAAAGCCAATTATTAAAAAAACAAAAAACAAAACACTTGCTATGCTCGGCAAACCCAAACATTTCTACATTTCTGTCAGGAAGGAAATCTTCTCACAAACCAAAAATCCACATATCCCACCTCCTATCCTGTCACAATCCATACCGCTCAAAGCCAACTTTCAGCCTCTGACATTCCTAAGGAAATCATCCACCTCCCTCACACCACAACCTCAATCTTTACCCCCTCCTTCCCTCTTTTATTTAAGAAAATTACTCGAATGAAAACAAGGCGACATTACACTCAAAAATCAAAACTTATGAAACATAACAAGGGTAATCAGGTGATATATGTCAAACACCAGATAAACACAAAGGCAGTCTCCATACACAAATCCAGTTTTATTTAGTGCTTTCATCTGAGGTTAATACTGAAACTTCATCAGAATACCAACCCATTCATTCTTGCCCTTAAAATACAGCTACCAATTAAGCAATTAAGTTTTAAAAAGCCATTCCAAGCTAATTCACTTATTAATCAATTATGCCCCCCCCCAAAAAAAAAAAATATATATATATATATATATATATATATATATATATATATATATATATATATAAACATACTTAGAAAATGTACATACATAAAACACATTTGAAAATTATCTTGTCAAAGCTCTAGTTTTAAGAATAGGCAAAATAGAGACCATGTCATTAATACCAGGTCCATTCATAGCATTTAGTAACATTTGCCATTTAAGCTCACTTCTCTCAATTTTAAGTTCCCACCACCCACCTCTCGTAGTTTTAAGAATGGCTTTTTAAAACTTAATTGCTTAATTGGTAGCTGTATTTTAAGGGCAAGAATTAATGGGTTGGTATTCTGTTGAAGTTTCAGTATTAACCTGAGACGAAAACGCTAAATAAAACTGGATTTGTGTATGTAGACTGCCTTTGCATTTATCTGGTGTTTGGCATATTTCACCTGATTACCCTGGTTATGTTTCATAATTTAAGAAAATTACTTACAAAGATCTTGACCTCCTACCCTTGGATGCACCCCAGATCGCAGGCAACCTATTTCCTTGGTTTATATCACTCTGCAAAGACTTCCTTATCACACCTCTTCTCCATATTTATAATCTCTGCTTAACTTAAAACACAATGCCAGAAATGGTAAAACTTGTTCATGTCAAACCCCTTCCTAAACAGCCTCAGCCAGAAAATGGCTTCCATTTCTGCCCTATCTTCATCCTCCCTATGCTTGGGAAAATATTTAAAAACTAATCTACAGTTACCTATTCACTTACATCCAACAGTACCACCTCCTCATTCTTAAATAGCAAATATTCTGGGCTGGCTGAAGCACAATGACAGCAGTATGGCCACTTAGAGATGATATCCTTCTCAACATGTCTAAAGGAAACCTTTCAGAAGCTCAATTCATTGACCTTATCAAAGCTTTTGATGTTATTGACCACTTCCTGATCCTTGATTTCTTCCAAGAAATTTATTTATTTACTTATTTGACATTTGTTAACTAGGAAAGTCCGACTGGGTCAGGAACCCATTTTCAGCGGAGGCCTTGGAAAAAAACTCCACAAATTAAAACACTGACAAAAATTAAAATTACAGAGATAATTAACTATAAATATGGGAGTGTAGCTTACAATAAGTTACAAGATAGTTGGTATACATTTACAACAATAATCTTTGCAAACAAGAAATACATACCCCCGGATTCAGCAAGCCCTGCACAACGTGCATGATTAGTGTAAGAGGTAATGTTGGCAATATGGCGGTCGAGCGATCCACGTACGTGCTGTTTGACATGCATGAGCGCTCTTGCACTAGTTCTACATGTTCCCAGCCCCTGTATGTAAATTACCCCATTTGCAGGTAAAAAACATGCAAATGAGGTAAATCTGCTATCCAGGAAGCTGGAATCAGGCCATGCAAGACTAGCATAATTTGCAGAAATGTACTTGGTTAGTAACCGAGTACATACCTGCAAAATCCAAAACGGAGACATGACAGCTCCAAATAAAGGCTGCATATCATCGAGGAAGCATGCTAATGGCCAAGTATAAGGCCATTGGCATTGCAAACAATACAAAAAATATAAAAATCAACTTTTAATTTTTTTTAGCCGATCTCAGCTGTTTAAGCATAGGGCAGCAGCGAGCAAACGGGATCGGTGGGAAAATAAGAAAATAAACCTAAAACAAGCATTCTAACTAAAATCAGTATTCTGCCATGCAAGTCAATGGCAGACAAAAGACAACCTGGCCAGTGAATAGTGGTTGCTAAGGGGGGAGGTTCAGTGTAAGGCATGTAACTATGCATTAGCAGATAATCCTATGCAAATGAGGGAAAGGATAGTGAATCCCAGTTTTTCCCAACATGTAAGGTAGGTCCCAACAGTGCAAGAGTATGAATAGCTGAGTGCAAGACTAGGAGGTAGATGACATCATTGGTGGGTGTGCCAGGCATACTGTAAGCAGATTGGAGCCCTGTGGCTCGGGTTTGCTCCTAGCTTAGCACAGCTAAGCTGGGGGGGTGTCTAAACCTGCCTAGCCCTCTTTACAAAGTGTAAGCAGGTGTGCGAGCCGCACACCATGTTTTACAGGAAGAAAAAAGAAGTTAAACCAGGACATACCAGCAATGTGCACATTTGAGTACTCTGTTTGCATGGCGTGCACACGGGCTTAAACAGGGAGGCAATGGGGAGGGAAAACAGCAGTAGAAAGGTAATCAAGGAGAACTAACTTAGCTGGCAGGTGCAATGTATCAGAATTGGCCAATTACACAGGCAGCAGACCAGCCCAGCCCAGAACACTACTATAAACTAAGCAAACACCTTCCCCACTGTTTTTTCCCACACTCTACACCACCGGTGTATACAATCAGGGAAATTTTAACAAATAAACCTACAAAATGAGAAGGGCTGCAGCAGGCAACATAGAACAACATGTGCAAGAGGCTGAGGGTGGTGAGGATGTGAATGCTGCCAAACAACCCACAGTGAGGAGACAGAGAAGAGTGTACAGACCCAGGTTAACCTACCAGGGGCTATATGAGCTGGAGATACTGGAGCATTATACAGTGGACAGAGACCTCCTACGGCAAATAGTTGAGCTGTGCCGGCCACACCTGACACACCAAACTGACCGAGGGGAACCCATCCCAGTGGATACCAAGGTATGTGTAGGCCTAGGTATACTAGCCACAGGTACCTCCCAAAGCACAACTGGGGATATCATGGGGATCTCACAGACATCAGCATCTAGAGTATTCCACCAATTCCTGGATGCCATGTCAGCACATGCCAGTGAGCACGTATATTTCCTCAATACCCGTGAGGTGTTGACCAGCAATATGCGTCTCTTCCACCAAATAGCAGAATACCCTGGGGTAGAAGGTGCTATAGACTGCATGCACATATGCATCAAAGCACCACCCGGTGAGCAGGGTAGGGCCTACATTAACAGCAGGGGCATCCCCTCCATCAACTGCCAGGTTATATGTGATGCCCAAGGCATTATAATGAATGTGTGTGCTGGCTGCCCTGGAAGCTATGACAATTCCCACATATGGCATCTGATGCAGCTGTACCAGAGATTTGCCAATGGGGGGCATCCCCTATGGTGACCTAGTGGGGGATGCTGGGTATACACTGGAGCTGTGGCTGATGACACCCATCAGAAATGCACACACACCTGAACAAGAATGCCATAATGAGGCACACACACAGGCCAGACATATAACAGAGCATGTGTTTGGGATGCTCAGGTCATGGTTCTGGTGTCTGGACACATCTAGTGGAGCCTTGCAGTATTCACCAGCTACGTGTACCCAAATTGTTATGGTATGGGCTATGCTGCACAATATGATCCTATGGAAACAGCTGCAGCAGGAACAGCATGGGGCAGGGCCACACAGCCACCCACTAATGTCAAGGCCTGCACAGGCACAGAGAGACGCGGAGGAGGAACAACCTGAGCCTGCCCCATTAGACAGAAGGAGGTGTGCCCAGTATGCCCTGGCCTTGGCAAAGAGGCAACGCATAGCACATGCACTGACATAGTAGAGACCCAGGGAATGACACCTCTTTCTGACTCGTACATACAGTAAAATGGATGCCAAACATGACACTACCTGTGTTCAACCATGTATAGGGAGTGTACTATGTGCATCTGGCAACATAGGCAGCCCTCCAGCACCATCCACAAGTGTGGCATACCCTCAAGGTAAGTCAATCAACCTACCAATTGCCAAATGGAGTAGAATGTGTTGTTATCTGTAGCTATGGTATGGATGTGAACATGCAAGGGAATTGGGTGGCTGAATGTTATGACAGCAGACAGTTGACACCCATAGTGGCACCCTGACATCTGTAACACATACTGTAGTAACCATAGTAGCCAGTACTACACAGGATGACAAAACCCACTGCAGGAAATGTGCTGAGTGACATGTATGTCCATATGACTCACACATGCCAGTCAGGATGGCTCACATACCCAACAACAGTTGCAGCCAGCAAGATAGGTGTAGACAAACCCAAACAGAGCCTCTGCCATGGTCCCAGAATGTTGGCTTTGTTTAACCTCACCCCCAGGCCTGCACAGACAGACCACAGCAGGGAAGGCAGTGGGATGTTAGTTCTGAAGGGTAGGAAGTCAGACAATAATATGTAGGGCAACCAAAACCATGATCTGTAGTACACTGGTATGCCTCTAGTTAGCATGATAGTTAGCAATACAGAATGAAATAGAGTACATGACATACCAGTACAGTCATAGCAAATGTGTACAAGTGTCACGTGTGTCCCCCCATCCTACATAGTAATGTAATAACAGTCAGGTGTGCCTCCCCAACCCTGTGTAGAAATGTAGAAATAGTCAGGTGTGCTCCCCCATCCTACATATTAATGTAATAACAGTCAGGTGTGCCTCCTCAACCCTGTGTAGAAATGTAGAAATAGTCAGGTCTGCCCCCATCCTACATGCTAATGAAATAACAGTCAGGTGTGCCCCCAATCCTGTGTAGAAATGTAGAAATAGTCAGGTGTGCCCCCCCCATCCTACACAGTAATGCAATAACAGTCAGGTGTGCCCCCCACTCCTGTGTAGAAATGTAGAAACAATCAGGTGTGCCCTCCCCTGCTATGCAAAAATGTAGTAACAGTCAAAGCCAAATGATCGATGGATACCCTGCAGAGACAGCATGTTACCTGTCTGTGGACAAAACACAAAGGTCAGCACTGCAGCACAAACTACCTGGACACGATCCACACATTCAATACAGATGGCCATACTGAGCATGCGCACACACTTAGAGAAATTAAGGCAATGTCAGTCAACAACATACTGAAAGGTCATATTGGGCATGCTCACACAGTTAAACACATGAAGGCCATGACTGCAAACACCAGTGGACCAGACATATCTGTCAGTTGCAGTTGTTAGTGCAGACACTTGTCATATGCACCACGCATGCCTTGCACATGCAGTAGATAGGAATACAGACAGATATGTCAGGACAACACACTATAATAAGCCAAAGGTAGACGCACATAGATGTGTGTAAGAGGGTGACTGTGACAAGGAGCCACCCAGGCCTGTCCCACCCAGCACACAGTCAAAGGGACCCAAACACATGAGGTGCAGATGTCACTCAATGCAGATACTAGCCATCAGTATCTGTCAGCATTACAGACTATGTGGTGCACGTGCCAGCTGTGTAACATGACTGTACAAGGAAACAGTCATCTAGCAGCTGTATACATGTTCCTGTGACATATGACCCCATGTGTGCCCGCATGTGGCGTGTCAACCCATAGATGAATGGGTTATGGCCCATGCACACACCGTCCTCACCAGAGCCCTACTATGACAAGCCTGCTGAGGTCATCCAATGTGAAATACACCTTTGGGAGAGTTGCAGCACAGTAATCTCCGTGGCACATCCCATAACTGCATACTGATGTAGTGTGATAAACTAGTTAGGTAGGAGTTCTAACCCCAGACTTGGCGACTGTGAGTGTGTGTATGTTTCTGTGCGTGTCTGACTGTGTAGAGAGCAATGCTTTTTAGGGTACTCACACTCCTTACAATTCATATACTCAACTGTGGCAAGGCTGCTGATGTCACCCACCTAGAAATACACCTCTGGGAAGGTTGTAGTCCAGTAATCTCTGTAGTGCATCCTGTAACTGTGTACTGCTGTAGTGTGATGTAGAACTGTGTTAGGGTTCCATCCCCACCCATGGCAGTTCTGGATGTTTTGTGTGTGTTTCAATGTCTGTGTATGGGACAAATCATTATAGGCTAGTCACACACAGTACATTTCAAATGGCCTACTTTGGCAATCCTGCTGATGTCATTCATTGTGAAATACACCTTTGGGTAAGGGGTTCCCTAGTAATCCCCGTGGTGCATCCTATAACAACTCCATTCTGTAGTGTGATATAGACCTCTGTTAGGGGTTCTATACCCACACATGGGTTGTGAATGTTTTGTGTGTGTGTCACTGTCTGTGTAGGGAGCAATGCATTTTAGGCTAGTCACATGCACTACAATTCAAATGTCCTTCATTGGCAATCCTGCTGACGTCACCCAATGTGATATACATCTTTGAGGAAGGAGTACTCCAGTAATCTCTGTGGTGTGTACTATAACTGCACAGTGCTGTAGTGCAATAACCTAGATAGGTAGGGGTTCTAATCCCAGACATAGCAGGCATGTGTGTGTGTGTGTGTGTGTGTGTGTGTGTTTGTTTGTAACACATATCCTCTGTGGAGGTGGTTGTGAGTGTGTGGCCAATATGGAGTGTGTTTTGCATATTTCTTATATGGCGGTCCTACTATATATCACAATGTCCTCTGTGCAGGGATAACAGATGTAAAATAGTTGAGAGGCTATGGTGCAAAGCCATACCCATACATGTGACAGCAAGGCCAGGCAATCACAGTTAGCAACCCCAGTATTATCCAGAGCACACTCTCAACCCATGTCTCATACACACACACACATGCCTAGGCAACAGCCAATATGTGGGCAGTACACTGCATATTGGCCACTGATAGTAACTATGGGATGATAGCTGTGGGCTACAGAAGGCATGGCACTCTGTCCACCTGTCCAATATGCAAATATAGACAGTGCACCTTCCCCATGTTCCCCAATGGACACCTAAAACACCTGTGGTGCCATTACATGTGACCCACAAAAAACATACCATGCCTGACAACATACCCTGTATTGACAGATGTCACTGACACCAGGGAACACTGTTAGCATACTATCAATGTAGGTGCAGGGTAAACCTGCTGCCCATTACCAGTTCTCATCACAGGTGGGCAAGACTGGCACGTCTGATGATAATCTGTGTTCACAACATGGGCCAGACACCCCAGGTACAGTTTCACATGTCACTGTACATGCATGTGGGAGGTGTGCACATCCCAGACACCATCTATGTCATGCACTAAGGAACACATACATGGCAAACGATGTACAGCATTGGCCACACACAATAGTCACCCAGGTGACTAGTTGGGGATACAATACCCACCTGTGTGGGCAAATGCAGACACTACAGCCCTGAGACACAATGCAGACCATTGTCATGTGGCCTGATGCCAAGGTATACCCATTGCCTAGCCTTGTACAGCCATCTGGCACAGTAGAGCACCACACACCCATGCAGACATGCACCCATGCATGTCAGTACTGGCACCCTGTGTGTTTGTATGTGTGTGTTGTATGGTGTGTATGTTCACATCCACACTCCCTACAAACCCCATGGGCATACTGAAGCATGCTGTCTGATGTCAGACACCTCCCCATACCCTTTGCCCATACAACCCCTGTATGACCCGTGTGGTGCATGTGATACCTGCACAGTGATGTGGTGTGGCAGTCCCACTACTGATGAGTTGTAATCCTGGCCCTGCCAAGTGTGGCAATGTGTGTGCATCCCTGTGAGAGTGTGGCTGCGTTGATGCTGGCACCTGTACATGTGGAGAGGCACGTGTACATCACCTACCGTATAGCTACCGTATCCCTGTTGCAGATGTCAGTCACCATCAAATATATGTTCTGAGGCTTCCACAACAGGTAACCCATGTGGCTCATCCAAAAACTGCATAGAACCGTGACAGCACTACATAGTCATCAGGGGTTTTATACCCTGTGCCGATAGGTGTGTGACACAAACATGCTTAGGCTTTACTCTCCCACCACTATCTGTCTTGTCTTTGCCTCTGTCTGCCTCTCCCACTCCCTCTCTGGTGGATGTGGAGACCTACACCTGATTTGTTTGGCAGCAGCATGTGTATTTTAAGTGATGTTCATGATCAGCTGATGGCCTCTGCACGAATTGCAGCCCTCCCCTAGCTGATTGCATGTGAAACAGCTGTGGTAAAATTCCCATAGCCAATTGCATGGAAACACATACCAATATCCAGGAACATCATATTGGTATTGGCCCTTTTCATTCACTGTGAGCAGGAACTAGATCTGTTGTTTGGCAAACAGCATCTCAGATGGATTGGGATTTACCTCTAACAACATACACTGTGGAAACAGGGCAACATACAGGAGGGGGGTGTGCCTGACCTGACTACAGACTGTTAATGCTGCTATACTGCATGTGGAGTACTGTTGGTTTAACAGTGTGTGTGTGGATATGATTTTCCTACATGTCTCCATACCTGCCAAAGTCAGTTCCATGTTTATGTGGAATCCCCATCTAGAGGGTCATCTGCAAACAGGGCCATGTGTTGTGCCTTTGGCTTCATGTGTTACCAATGGAGCATCTATCTGTGGACTGCAGAAGGTAGTGTGAGGATTGCAGTCTGTAGATGGTGAAAGCAGTGACAGTTACTGGCTTCTTATCCCTCATAGGACATATGTTGCAACAAATCCTGTTACAACAGTAAATGTATGAGGTCATCACAGCAACATGTCATTATTGGCCCTGTGTATGGGCTTCCAGCCACAACTGTGTCAACCTGTGTTCATATGTCATGCATGAAGTGGTGCATATGTGCTGTACACCATAATTAGTGTCATCATATCTGATAACAAGCCAGTGAGCTATCAGACTACTTCACATGTTATGTACATGTAGGGGTTATATTTGACGACATAACATGGACATTCTGTGGATGCTTGTACAGTCCTTCCTGTGTGTGGGCATCAGTGTTACAGACAGCAGGTAGCAATATCTCTTACAGGAGAACCAGCACACCCAGGGCAGCTACATATTTGTAGGAGGTTCAGGAACTACAGACTGAGTGCGAGTAGAGTTGTGTTATGCTTTGTATAGTACTGGTGTTACAGGGTGTGTGTGTACATACTACTTTACTTTGGAATGCAGTCTGTCTGCATAGCTCTCAACTGTGGGTCTATCTTCTTGGTGGCCAGAGCTGTGCCTGTCATGTATTGTCTGTCCACCACACAGATCCTGTGTCAGATATTTCACTGGCAGTGTGTGTGTTGAGTGCTATCAGTACATGGCTACATTCATTTCTGTTTCTAATTGCAATTCCCTGACTAAGGGTATGTTGCAGACTATCCTGTAACACAAGCAACTTGCTTAGTGTATGGCACATTTCTGCCTGTGTTCCAGACTCTGTCCTCCACCTACATATTAAGCTTTGCACATATGACATGCTGTCAGGGGTTGTTCTGTAGTGGTCTGTGAGTATATCACACTGCCATTGCTGCCATCAGTCCACTTTTGTTGTATCCACCACACATACAGTGGGGCTAGGCCATATATGTGTAGGCATCACCTACACAATACATGTGTGCTCTTATGCACTCCAGAGGCCGGTGTATGTAACAGTGGAATATGGCCCTGTATTATTGAGTCTGGGGGAGGGCACCATAAATTACCTAGGCTGTTAAAATATGTGGGGGTATCAGGGGTGAGCTGACTTAAGGTATTTTGATGTAAAATACCATATACTTCACCTATATTTATATTACTTACATATATTAGGTTAATGCAAGCCTACTGCCACCTGCCATACAGACTGTTCTGTTTGTCAGTGGGTATGTGATGGTGTCAGTTTTGTCTTGTTATGTAACAGTTACAACCGATTTGGTCACATGACGTCTTTACCACCTACTGATTTTGTACAGAGTGTAGATAGAGGCTGATGAACTATACACCTGCATTACATACTGTTGGTCATTTGGTATGCTGTGGCCTGGTCTGTCCTCACTATTGTACAGTTAGAAGGGCTTGGCCTGGACAGCAACAGGTGTGATCCTTTCCAGGCTACTGTATTAGTATAACTGTTTCACAGTTGCATTCCTCTGTTTATATGGATGTCAATGTCTGAACAGCTATATGACATGGCATATAGGACTGTAGTAGTACACAATGAAAGGTATCCCATTTCTGCAAACCTGTGTGTGGTGTTTTCCCTATGACCTCTCTGTGGGTATATGTTGCAGGCAACGACTCCAGTATTATGCATGAGTTATAAGACATGGGTAAGGAGACTTACAGTACAGATGTTAGAAATAAATAAAAATGAGGTAAGGAATGTGAGACATTAGTTGTTAGTAGATATTAGTTGAAGTTAGAAGAGAGAAAGAGATGCATTGCATAGCTAATGAGTCAAGGATAGTGGGGATACTGACATAGAAACTGATTATAACAGACTGGAGGAAAGTATTTGAAGGAGACTGACATAGGGGGAAATCAGAATGAAACTGAAATGTAACATGGGGATTAAGGTAGGGAGAAAACTGAGGAGGAGTGGCATATATATATATATATATATATATATATATATATATATATATATATATATATATATATATATATATATATATATATATATTGTGTGTGTGTGTGTGTGTGTGTAGAAGGAACTAGAGGTTACAGGTTCGTTAGTGTATTCCAGCTTAACAACCACAAGGGCCTTTTTAACTTAGCCATGCAGCCCAAATTTATACAAGTTTGTTTCCACAGAGTTTATTTTCAGGGGTATATGTAAGCTAGGGAATGTGTGGTCAAACATTTACTAGTTGCTTCTATCCATTAGAGACAGAAGACAAAAATAATGAAGTTATCCAGTTGAGGAGGATGTGTACAATCAGGTGTGGTTTAGGTGTTTTGTTAGTAAGGGCTTTATGACAGAAAGTTTTGTGGTCTGTTTTAGTAATGTTGGGATGGTGTTCCAGAGTTTAGATACATAATGGAAGTATAGCGAGTTACCTTCTGGGTTATTAGACTTTGTTGTGATTACTAGCAGGTTATTGGCTGACCGAAGGTCTAACTGGAGAGTAGTACTGGAGGGTTTCTTTTAGTGCTGGACATTTTTCTGGTGCATGTTGTAGACTGTGTGCAGCAATAAATTGTGAACATGTTAAATATCTGGGTAGCGCAAGCTAGTTTAGTTGTTTCAGGGCTTTGCAATGATTAATTCTACATGCAAGGTTAGCAGCAAATTTGGGTACTTTATTCAAAAGGTGGAGAGATTAATTTTTAGTGTTAAATTAAAATGACATAGTCAGATGCTTCTTGCCAGTTAATATATTACCTCATGTTGCTGGAAACTTTGCAGGAAAAAGTTTTTTGGATTTAAATTTGATCATACAGGAAATATGTAGGAAAAGGGTTCCTGCTAAAGAAGGCTGTGCTATAGCTGCCTGTGTTGACTCATTACAAGACACCTCTACATAGCTCTTTAAGTGAAATGAATGTCTCCCTATATGCTTTTCGAGTTCAGTAGCAGTTAATCATGAAGGCAATTGATGCTTGCCTGTAAGGATGCTATATAGTAATTAGTAACAATTTGTATTTAGTATCACCAAACTCATATTTATAGATGTTACTTGCAAGTTTTGCAATTGCTAAAAGGTCTTCAAGGTTGCATAGCTTACAGTTATCTTTGGCTTGTAATAGTGTCATAGCTAACCAGATTATAGTTAGTGTTTTTCTGAATGTTGTGTCTTTGTTTAAAACCTATTATTTTATATATTCATTTTAATATTATATCTCTCTGTATATTCAGTTTTCAAACAGGCTTAATTTCTTTAAGCAAATAATTATATTATTAATTTTCAAAAGGTCAGGGCTCATGGCTTATTGTTATATTTAAGGGCACTTGCTGCTGATGTCAATTATTGATATCTACCCTTCATATATAAAGACTGCTTAGCTGTAATTGCCTCATATTAATACAACTGGCTCATTTTAAAAGTGTGCAGTAATTTGCAACCTCGGTGTGCAGGACTAGTCTGGCTAGTATCAGTGAGTTACTATAACATCAGGAAGGGGTTGTGTCATGTTTAGTGTGTGCAAGTGTGCATGTGCGTGTGCGTGTGCATGTGTGTGTGTGTGTGTGTGTGTGTGTGTGTGTGTGTGTGTGTGTGTGTGTGTGTGTAAAAGTGTGTGTGTGCATGCAAAGTTGGTGAGTTAGCACTATAAGGCACTTTCTTCAGAGTAAGGTGGTGAGTTCCTGGGAAATCACTGCTCATAATCTGGGTCAACAGATTTTAATTGTTAACCTCATTTGGGTGATGCTGTTGCAAATTAAAGATCAAGGCAGCAGCATTCATTTGCTATATACTGTTAAGGGCAATGCCCTGTTTCTTATATTGTAGTACTCTTTTATTATTGTTATTATTCAGGACAGAGGCAAGACTTGAGAAACTACAGTGCCTACTCTTGATGTGTTCATTGGAGGCAGCGGTATTGATTTAAAGCCTGTGTTCTGAATGTTATTATTAATAAAATCATGAAAATGCTATGTACAAGAAGAATGAATAATATTAACTTCTACCTTTGAGTGTTATCCATGTATCAGCCTAAACACCAGTTCCCTAAATTCACTGCTTTGGCTCTTTCTCATAGTTGTTCAGATTCATAATGTGCATTGTATGAAATAAGGCTGCATGCCTTTTATTCAAACATAACTCATCTCCTGCCATACCTTTTATTATTTCCATGGCCACCTTATGACAAAGAAACTAAACTATTATTGTCCACTCACTGTGCCTGCTATTCCCACATATTCATGTTAACTGGTATCTTGCAACATTTTGCTGTATGTCATGTCTGTATTATGTTGAATTAGAAAGCAGTTTATTCCATTTGGCTCAGCATTATATTTATTATTACTCCATTAGCTTAGTAGATTATTCTGTATAACTTCTACAGATTATGTAAACATTCTTATTTTTCTTGAAACCAGTTTTACTGAAATAATTTCCATTTTAGTGGCATAAACCAAATGATTTTACAGAGAGCTGATGGGCAACTACATCATGCAAATCACACGTGCTTGATGGGAAAGTGTATTAGCCTCATTTTCACATACATGGGCATTTATTAGTGAGGATCAGTGTGATGAGGGAAATCTGTTTTCCAGCAAAGTGCATTCATTTCAGAATATATTATAAGGATGGAGCTACAGTGGTCAAAGATGTCCAGATGAGAAGGTAAATGATTTGTCCTTCTTCCCACAGAAAAACACAGATTAAAAAAAATCCATTCAAATATTGATGAAATTGAATTCATAAGAATGATATGGAGCCAGAATGAAAAATAGCTGTGAAGAGGCAAGGTAGAACTGAATGTTTGTTCTGAGACTCATAATTACTGTGTTTTTTAACTTATTATACTTTATATTAAAAGAAATAAAGATTTATAGCAAATGGAGTACCTGTGGGTGAGAGTTTATGATTTGGTCGAGACTACACTGAGATTTTGTAATAATGATATCTATCAGGTGAGAATAATTGGCATGAATATCTTTGGCATGAATATCCCTAGGGTTTGGGATTTAATTTTGGAATAGGCTTCCATGCATTAAAACATCACAACCATAAGATCTTGCTTTTGATGAAATAAAGATAGATGTGTTTGGTATGCAAGTAATTAGTTTCTCTGAGAACATGAGATATTACAACTATCATCTTTTATTTGACAAGCCTTCAGGTTCCTACTAGAGTTTTATAATTTTAACACATTATGAATTCATCAAATTAAAGGATATTAAATACTGGAAATTCTCTACAGAAGTTGTAAAAAGTGACCTTGGAGTGATTAATACAAGGCTTAGTCCTTCTAAGGTAGCCCTGGAACCTAATATATATTTTTTTTATTTAAAGGCTTGAATACAATTAAACTCTGATGACATTTGAAGAAAGTTAAGAAAGAATTTCTCTTGTGTTGAGAAAACATTAAATGTCAATGTTTTCAATACTGGAGAAATTTTAAAGTATTACGATTCTTACAGTAGATATTGGTCAATACATTATTTATGGAACTACTAGTTATTTATGGTAATGGTTGTTGTTAGTGCTACTAGTTATAATGGTTATTGATAGAGATAATAGTTATTTATGACAATGGCTGTTGATGGTACTACCAGTTATACAGTAATGGTTACTGATGAACCTAGTGGTTACTTATGGTAATGGTTATTGATGGCTATACTAGTTATTTATGATAATGGTTCAGTCTATGTCTCACAGAATAACAAACCACCAGTAAGTCAAAAATCCAACGATAAAATCTAAAAACCAGGCACTGAAACCCCAGCGAACAGACAGAGAATTCACACATAGTTCACGTAGTTCACAGATAAGCCACTGAGTTTGTTGTACTAAATTTATTATATTTTTCCACAACCAAGTTAAAATATATAAAAAAAAACAGACCATGTGAACTTGAATTAACATTTAAAACTATGCCAACGTACGTAAAGCGCTTTTCGTCCGGATCTTATCTGAACTTCATCAGACAAACAGTTCTATACCCAGCATTAGAATTCAAATAGTTACAAAGTTGAAAAATTTGACCAATCAAATCCAGCTCTGTGTTTAAGTAGCTCTTAAAGAAATACATTAGTATACAAGCAAGTATCAAACCTACGTTGTCCATTGCTATGTAGGTTACACATTAGGATATTTAAACTTCTCTGCCTAATTTATTACAGGACAACAGAAATAGCGTTGATCGTACTTTATAGTAATTCATAATAGTGGATTTAATCTTTAAAGCAAAAAAACAGTTATTGAAACTGACATACTAGGAATCATCACTGCTAGAGTCCCGTAACTCTTTATACTAGCCTTAATGGTTAACCTTGTTGCTGCTATAATGAGTTACAATAGTAACAGGACCTAGCGTGTCTATTTACTAATCTGCAGGATAGTATCAAACCCACTTGTAAAATACTTTATTTCGAAGTTAACCTTAAAAACTGTTCTAATAAAGTACGTTCTCCGTACTATGGTGTCAACTACGCTCATATATTTCTAATAAGATAACCCACATACTTACTCCTAAGTTAATTTCCCTGGTACTAATTTAAATTGACGTACTTAGCCTCTTACTGTTAGTTTATATTATCGTTATTAATAACTAAAACAACGTTATATACAGGCTATCCAAATCAATAAATTAATATACATATTAAAATTATATCCTGTTACTTGAAACTTAATAACCCAATCACTCATAGGTTCAAAATAGGGTTGGCTTGAAAAGTACCCATCCTACAAGGTTAACTATTAACCTTACTTTAAGTAAATCTTTTTTATTATTTGTTATTGTGTCTTCTATGACTCACCAGTTGTCTCCCTCTTAAATTAATCACATAATTCACAGCAGACTAAATAGTTATAAGGTTATGAAAATCACTAGTGTTTACTTTATAAACAATGCTAAACATATGGGGACTATCAGCCATATCTTAAATTACTACTAACACTAAATATTTAGCAACAATATTACAGATGGTCTATCTCCAAAGGCTCCTTAGTTTTAAAATACATGTTATAGAACATGTTTCATTAAGGCCTGGGTCCATAAATGCTTGCAGGCGCAACTGCCAGCTTAATTTTCTTTTCTCAAGTAGGAGTTTAAGATGACTGTCGTTGAGGGACCTAAATCCTGTGTTGTTATTATTTATTTGGCAGACCACCATGAATTTGAATTTATGTCCACTATTCTGTGCACAATGTTTAGCTAGAGCATTTTCACATTTCTTCTTGCTAATTGCGTAGAAGTGCTCATAAATTCTGTCCCTCAAACGACGGTCAGTTTTCCCTATATAGAATGATGTACAATGTTGACATTGAGCTAAGTACGCTATTGACTTTGTGTTACAATTAAAAACATCCCAAATAGCAAAAGTTTCTTTTCTGATTGTAAAAGTATTTGAAGTGTCTATAAAGGGGCAATATTTACATGCCCCACATTTGTGTGTGCCCGAATTATTTTTCCTCACCTTACATTTAGTTTCCAATAGGTTTTTCATGTTTAATCCCCTCCTAAATGTAATTGTTGCAAATTGTTCTATTTTGCTGGAAATATCTTTGTCTAATGACAAGCAAAACCAGTATTTTCTTATTATTTTCTGGATATCTATAGCTTCCGGGCAGTAAGTGAATGTAAAAGCCAATGAAAAGTTTTTAGTTTTCTTCAAAGTATTAGTAGTACTCGTTTCATCGCTAATACTAGGTTCATTTTGTCCATGGCCACTGTTAGTTGCAACATCCGCTGTGTTTATTAAATCCATTGTTTATGGACCCAGGCCTTAACGAAACATGTTCTATAACATGTATTTTAAAACTAAGGAGCCTTTGGAGATAGACCATCTGTTTGTCAGTGGGTATGTGATGGTGTCAGTTTTGTCTTGTTATGTAACAGTTACAACCGATTTGGTCACATGACATCTTTACCACCTACTGATTTTGTACAGAGTGTAGATAGAGGCTGCTGAACTATACACCTGCATTACATACTGTTGGTCGTTTGGTATCCTGTGGCCCGGTCTGTCCTCACTATTGTACAGTTTGAAGGGCTTGGCCTGGACAGCAACAGGTGTGATCCTTTCCAGACTACTGTATTAGTATAACTGTTTCACAGTTGCATTCCTCTGTTTATATGGATGTCAATGTCTGAACAGCTATATGACATGGCATATAGG
>NC_056737.1:890143966-890191466 GCF_019279795.1 Protopterus annectens
CTAGTACTTCATATCTATAATGGCTTACAGGAAAGCTAGGAAGAGGATCTTGTGGTAGACCTTTTCAGTGGATTATGTAGTACTTAAGTTAATCGGTTCTTGTGGTAGACCTTTACAGTGGATTATGTTGTACTTAGGTTCATAGGTTCTTGTGGTAGACCTTTGCAGTGGATTATGTTGTACTTAGGTTCATAGGTAAGCACTAATCTAGCTGTCCTTTTGGGCCACTTTAAACCAAGCCAGCTTCCCTTCCTTTTTGTGCTTGAATTAATCCATCCTATTTGGTTAGAGATTGGCCTTAACTATCCGATGGTAAATAATTATGTATTACTCCTAATGAGATTAACTGTCATCATACTATAGATAATTTGATAAAGGGCTGCCTCTTTCCATTAGTAGTACAGGGGACAGTCCTGGGGTAAACATTTTGTTTCCTATCCATAGATCCAAGTTGTGCTTGATTTCAGACAAAGATTATTATGTGGATGGGTAGACTGTTCCAGAGCAGTGGTATCCACTGTAAGATATCCCTGTCCCTTTGATGTTGCAGAAGAGGTTTAGATCCCTAGACTATTTCAGATGCAATTGGACTTGCTGATGTGTAGTAAATCCATCTGTATCTGTACCTGTACTGAGTTGGAAATGCCTTGTATGTAACTTCCATAGCTGCTATCTCTTGCCCAGGACTGGGCAGTCTAAGGAGTACTACAGCAGTCTTTGGACATACTCACTGTTAAGGGATGGTGTACCCAACTGGTAGAGCATCATGGAAACAGAGGGAGCCAATGGTAGTTGTCTAGCAGTTAGTGTAGGGGATCAAGTTCCTGAGCTGTTAACAAGCTGCTTCCTCTTGTGAAGCATACATGGTTTGATTCTCTGTACATCCATCTCTCTCCATTTGCCTACTGTGTGACTCTCAACAGACAGTGCTCCCAGGTGGTCCCTAAAAGGGACACATATCCTGTGGACATACCCTGTTAACAAATGGTAAGTCAAACAGACTTCTTACTGGGTTCCAAAAAAAAAAAACATTAGGGAGAAAATGTAGGTTATGATGAATCTGGACCAGTTTACTTCTAACAAAAAAAAAAAAAAAAAAACATATAGTGACAGAGAGGTGAATACGCATCCTATCCTTAGAATACATGAAAATTTATAACAGTTTGATGGGTTTAAGCTAACATCTATTGATATGAAATAAGGATTGTTGTATTAGCAAGTATGCTTAACCAGAGGTGTAGTTGCTCAACAAGTGCACTGTCCCAGTCCATGAAGTAGCACCCCAACCTCTCAGCTCCTCAAGTGAAGAACACAAAAAATGTCCACTCCTTCCACTGGCACACCAACAAGGTGACCAAATACACACCCCTTCCCTGAGTGGATCAGATGGCCAATCATGCCCCCAAACACTTTGAGCCCGGGGCAGTTGATCCCTTCTGCCAACCTGTCTTTACCACTGCCCTTGACATCCTCAGGAAAGTGAAGGTCAGCTTTTGCTAACCCCTTGAGGATGTAAAAGTCCAATAATATATTTTTTGGGATGAAAAATACACCATCAACTCTCCATTGGATTGTGCAATGCATATTGGCAAAACTGGAGACCATGTGCTTGGTTACGTAAATGACACTGCAATCTATGATCAATCCTTCCAGGAACATGTTCAACATATTACGGTGACGCCAAGTAAAATGCTCTGGGTTAACTATCAAGGTAAACAGATGTTAGCTGGGTATGGCAGAAATTTTGTGTCTTGATGATATGGTGGAATGTGGAAAGATCCTGTTAGAGCTTGCCAAGGAGAATGCTATTCAGGTATGCCCTATCCCTACTACCAAAAAGCAGATAAAGGTATTTCTTGGTACAGATGGTTATTATAGGAATAGCCATTTGAGTTACAGACCTTACTCAAAAAATCAAACCAGATAAGGTTATCTGGAATCTAGCCAGTGGCAGGCATTCCTGAACGAGACCTTGAGTGGGCTACTTTGCATTACTTATTCCTGACTATAATCAAACCTTTATTTTTCTTCCAGGTTCTTCGAACTAGTGTGTAAGGTGTAGTTAGCCATGTTTTCTCAAAGGAAGAGAAACATACAGTAGTGTATCTCAGTCAATGACTTCAGCCTAGGGAGGAATAGTATGCAACCATAGACAGGGAATGCTTGGGCATAGTTCGGGATCCTCAAAAACTTCAACCCTGCCAGCTTGGTAGCAAATTCAGAGTAGTTACAGACTGCAGTCACTTAAAGGGGTTATACAGGTTTAGAGGGTCAAAACAGTAAGTAACTAAGATAGAGCATGGAATTACAGTCCAAGAAACTGACAATACAACATTGGAGTTGTGTCAATAATGCAAATGCAGATGGTCTGCCAAGGCTGTGAGCTGAAAAATATAATGGCAGATGCAAGCTCATGCACAAACACACACAGACACAGACAGACAGACACAGACAGACATTCACACACACACACACACACACACACACACACACACACACACACACACACACACACACACACACACACACGTGCGCGCACACACGCACACACGCACACACCATTTATTTGTCTTTGCTGACTGGGAAAGTCTGACTGGGCAAAGTTCATTTTCAGTGGGGGCCTGGGGAGAAAAGCTCCAGCAGATACATTTACAATACTCATGACAGAATAAATTATTTATGAATGTACATTACACAGATAACTTTTAAGACTTCTAGATACAAACATGGAATTGTTTTGTAGTGACACTCTACAAAGATAAAACATGTATTTCTTCTGTTATTATAAATTATATTATATTCCAAGAATAAATTATTCAACCTGCAAACAGTTCTTGTGTAATATACGTGGCAAGCAAGTATTATGCATGAGTTATAAGACATGGGTAAGGAGACTTACAGTACAGATGTTAGAAATAAATAAAAATGAGGTAAGGAATGTGAGACATTAGTTGTTAGTAGATATTAGTTGAAGTTAGAAGAGAGAAAGAGATGCATTGCATAGCTAATGAGTCAAGGATAGTGGGAATACTGACATAGAAACTGATTATAACAGACTGGAGGAAAGTATTTGAAGGAGACTGACATGGGGGAAATCAGAATGAAACTGAAATGTAACATGGGGATTAAGGTAGGGAGAAAACTGAGGAGGAGTGGCATATATATATATATATATATATATATATATATATATATATATATATATATATATATTGTGTGTGTGTGTATGTGTGTGTGTGTGTGTGTGTGTGTGTGTGTGTGTGTGTGTGTGTGTGTGTGTGTGTGTGTGTGTGTGTAGAAGGAACTAGAGGTTACAGGTTCATTAGTATATTCCAGCTTAACAACCACAAGGGCCTTTTTAACTTAGCCATGCAGCCCAAATTTATACAAGTTTGTTTCCATACAGTTTATTTTCAGGGGTATATGTAAGCTAGGGCATGTGTGGTCAAACATTTACTAGTTGCTTCTATCCATTAGAGACAGAAGAGATGGGGGCACTAACTGACAAAAGATAATGAAGTTATCCAGTTGAGGAGGATGTGTACAACCAGGTGTGGTTTAGGTGTTTTGTTAGTAAGGGCTTTATGACAGAAAGTTTTGTGGTCTGTTTTAGTAATGTTGGGATAGTGTTCCAAAATTTAGATACATAATGGAAGTATAGTGAGTTACCTTCTGGGTTATTAGACTTTGTTGTGATTACTAGCAGGTTATTGGCTGACCGAAGGTCTAACTGGAGAGTAGTGCTGGAGGGTTTCTTTTAGTGCTGGACATTTTTCTGGTGCATGTTGTAGACTGTGTGCAGCAATCAATTGTGAACATGTTAAATATCTGGGTAGCTCAAGCTAGTTTAGTTGTTTCAGGGCTTTGCAATGATTAATTCTACATGTAAGGTTAGCAGCAAATTTGGGTACTTTATTCAACAGGTGGAGAGATTAATTTTTAGTGTTACATTAAAATGACATAGTCAGATGCTTCTTGCCAGTTAATATATTACCTCATGTTGCTGGAAACTTTGCAGGAAAAAGATTTTTGGATTTAAATTTGATCATACAGGAAATATGTAGGAAAAGGGTTCCTGCTAAAGAAGGCTGTGCTATAGCTGCCTGTGTTGACTCATTCCAAGACACCTCTACAAAGCTCTTTAAGCGAAATGAATGTCTCCCTATATGCTTTTCGAGTTCAGTAGCAGTTAATCATGAAGGCAATTGATGCTTGCCTGTAAGGATGCTATATAGTAATTAGTAACAATTTGGATTTAGTATCACCAAACTCATATTTATAGATGTTACTTGCAAGTTTTGCAATTGCTAAAAGGTCTTCAAGGTTGCATAGCTTACAGTTATCTTTGGCTTGTAATAGTGTCATAGCTAGCCAGATTATAGTTAGTTCATAGGTTCATAGGTTCATAGGTTCATACTAGGCTATCTGCCCGAGGGCATTTACAAGCCTAGCCCATCGTTTTGTGGCTTACGCCACCCCTTTAGTATGGGGAACTATACCCATTATTTTGCTGTGCCTCTGTCGAGCAGTGACACTGAGGTAATCCCTGGGGTATATCTGTGATCTCCCATCCATTGGTCAAGATTTCTCTTGAACAAGGCCAGCGAGGTGCTCTGCCTCACATGTACCGGGATTTTGTTCCACAGCATAGGGAGTCTTTGGGTGATGAATCTATCCCTCCAGCACGTCCTATTAATAGCCGTGTCAAGGTTTAAGTCTCCCGCCCTTGTGGCTCTGATGGATCTAGATTTTTTGAGGTGAAGCATATTCATCAAATCTGGGTTTGACATGGCCTTGTATGTTAGGCAAAGGTCACCTCTGAGCAAGCGGTGCGACTGAATAGAGCTGGAGTTCTTTCAGTCGGGCAGCATAGGACAGATTTTTGAGACCCTTTATCCTTTTGGTGAGGAACTTTTGTGGCCTCTCCAGCTGCTGCAAGTGTCGGGTCAGATACATTCCGAATGGGGCATTGTACTCAATCATTGGTCTGATGAGTGATGAGTAAAGGGAGACTATGACCTCCCTTGATCTAGATGAGAATCCCTTCATGATAAGGTGGGCAATGTAGAAGGTCTTCCTAACTACTTTAGCTACATGGGTGTCGAATGACAGACTACTATCAACCTGGGTCCCCAGGTCCCTGATAACTTCTTCTGTGCTCAGTGGATTGCCACCTATTTGGTAGCTAGGGGTAACCTTGTTTTTCCCGAAGGGTATGACTATGCATTTTTTGGCATTTAACTTTAGGCCGTGGCTCTGGCACCAGTTATCCATTTCTGTGAGACCCTTCTGGAGGATAGCTGTATCAGATGTGTTTTCTACTATGGCGCCCAGTTTGCAGTCATCTGCAAACTTTGTCAGCCATAACCCTCCTGTGTTTGCTTGTACTTCGGAAAAGTAGATGCCAAACAAGAGTGGGCCCAGGACTGAGCCCTGTGGGACACCACTTGTGACAGGCTTTGAGTCTGACATGGCGCCAGCAACTCTGACCCTGTGGGTTCTGTCACTCAGCCAGTTTGCAACCCATCTTGTGATGTATGGGTTGACATTTAAGCTGATGAGTTTTTCAATGATACCCGAGTGGGGTATTGTATCGAAGGCCTTAGCCAGATCGAGGTAGGCTGTATGGACTGCCTTTCCCTCATCAATGGCTTTGGTGACTGTTTCGAAAAAGTCAACCAAGTTTAAAAGGCATGATCTGCCTTTGACAAAGCCAAACTGGGTTGGATCCAAAGTCTGCAAATTCCCTATGTCTTTATTTATGAGGTCCATTATGATCCTCTCCATGGCTTTGCAGATAAGGCTTGTCAAGCTAATGGGCCGGTAATTTCCAGGGTCGGTGGAGGCACCGCCTTTGTGAAGTGGTACCACAGTTGCAGTGCGCCACTCCCTGGGTACATATCCAGAGGTAAGACTTTGATTAAACAGCTGTCCTAGCTGTGGGTTTAATTCCTCATTGAGTTCATGGAGCACACAGCCGGGGACACCATCAGGTCCCATGGATGCTGTGTTTTTTGCTTTGGAGAGAGCAGTTCTCACTTGGGCGCTGGAGATGTTTGGGGGGCTGCAATCTTTTGGTATAGATATCTCTCCTTTTGGGGTGGAGGGGGGGGGGAGTTTGCACTGAACCTGTCAGCCAGTATGTTGGCAATGTCTGTAGGATCAGTAATCTTCACATCATTTTGAACTAGCTCTGAGCATATCTGGGAGTTTCCTCCCAGGTTTCTAACATAGCTAAAGAAGGCCTTATGATTGTCTTTTGAGTCTTTAGCTATTTTTCTCTCGAAATTTGCTTTGGATGATTTTATGAGAGCTCTTAGTTTTTTACTTATAGTGATCAAGGGTGTCTTACCTTTTAAGGATTTTGCTCTATCTTGTAGTAGCTTCCTCCTTTTGTTGTAGAGTTTGTTTATGGCTGGGGTCCACCAGACTGGACGCTTGCCTTTGGTACAAAGAGTCTTTGTTTTGCTTGGGATTGCCTTATCCATGCAGTCCTGCAGGTGCTGGTAGAAGGCATTTGTAAGTGATTCAGCGGCTTGAGTACTGTTTTCCGCCGGCTCGGGGCCTTAAAGGAGACCACACTAGTCTTTAGAAGTGTGAAGTCGGCTTTTGAGAAGTTCTTTACTGTGGTCTTTTTATTTCAGGTGGGGTGGGATGAGGACCTCCAGCGAGATTAGTTTGTGGTCTGATCTCACCAGTGAGGGGTACACCTCCGGTGTTGAACATTGTGCTCCCATGTTCGTGATGATGAGATCAAGTATGTTATCTCCTCTTGTGGGGATGGTGACTAGTTGTTCCATGGCATTTGAGTTTATGAATTCCAGGAACTTTTGGGCTAGGGTGTTTGGGCTTGAGTAGTGTTCCCAGTCTATATTAGGGTAATTGAAGTCACCTAGTATGATGGTGTTTGGTGATACATTTATCCCCTCTAGTGTTTTCAGGAAGGCCATGTGAGGTTCCTGAGTTTGTGAGGGTGGCCTGTAACATGCTACAATTTGCAGAGCAGTCTTGCCTATGGTTAATTGCACCTGGATGGTCTCCGATGCATCGTGCGTTGCCACCAGTCTTGAGGTGTGGGTGTCCTTGATGAATATGGATACCCCCCCCTCCTTTCTTGGTATTGTCCGGATTTTGGGGCCGGAACGCATGATATGAGGTAAAATCTGATAGCGCTGGGGTGCTCTCAGGAGCCTTGAACCAGGTTTCTGTCACAGCACAGACATCGATGTTCTCCATACTGAGAAGGGCCTCGAGTGCGTGCATTTTGAGATTTAGACTTCTGGCATTGAGCAGCATTACCCTTAGTTTTTTTCCTTTTATGTGTTCTAGGGTGGTAGGTTTAGAATTTGAGCCTTGCCTAAAAAAGGCACTATGGGGTGGCAAGAGCCTTTGCCAATATCCGAATCCCAGGGTGACAGGTGCAAGCCGTCCCTTGCGAAGCAGCGTGGCTTGTCCAGCATGTCATCCCAGGCAGACAGACACTGGATCCCCTTTGAATGACACCAGTGTTTAAGCCAATTGTTAAAGCTGATCATCTTATCTCTGTATTGTGGCATCATTCTTGGTGAAGGTAGGATACTGCTCAAGGTCAGGGTCATACCTGCCTGGGCTACATAATCAGAGAGCTCCTCAATGTCTCTTTTCATGTAGTCCAAGGAGGTACGTCTCAGGTCGTTTACACCAGCGTGGACAATGACTGAGTCATATTTGTACCTGCTGTTGAGAGACCTGAGTGCTTGCGTTATGTGGTGGATTCTAGCGCCCGACAGGCAGCTTACTGTGACCTTCTCCTTACTCAGTCTGGTGAGCGGGACGTCAGTGTGTCTGACTATGGAGTCACCAATGACTAGTGTCTAGTGTTTTTCTGAATGTTGTGTCTTTGTTTAAAACCTATTATTTTATATATTTATTTTAATATTATATCTCTCTGTATATTCAGTTTTCAAACAGGCTTAATTTCTTTAAGCAAATAATTATATTATTAATTTTCAAAAGGTCAGGGCTCATGGCTTATTGTTATATTTAGGGGCACTTGCTGCTGATGTCAATTATTGATATCTACCCTTCATATATAAAGACTGCTTAGCTGTAATTGCCTTATATTAATACAACTGGCTCATTTTAAAAGTGTGCAGTAATTTGCAACCTCGGTGTGCAGGACTAGTCTGGCTAGTATCAGTGAGTTACCATAACATCAGGAAGGGGTTGTGTCATGTTTAGTGTGTGCAAGTGTGCATGTGCGTGTGCGTGTGCATGTGCGTGTGCGTGTGCGTGTGCGTGTGTGTGTGTGTGTGTGTGTGTGTGTGTGTGTGTGTGTGTGTGTGTGTGCATGCAAGAGGTTTAGCAAAGTTAGTTACCATTGGTGAGTTAGCACTATAAGGCACTTTCTTCAGAGTAAGGTGGTGAGTTCCTGGGAAATCAGTGCTCATAATCTGGGTCAACAGATTTTAATTGTTAACCTCATTTGGGTGATGCTGTTGCAAATTAAAGATCAAGGCAGCAGCATTCATTTGCTATATACTGTTAAGGGCAATGCCCTGTTTCTTATATTATAGTACTCTTTTATTATTGTTATTATTCAGGACAGAGGCAAGACTTGAGAAACTACAGTGCCTACTCTTGATGTGTTCATTGGAGGCAGCGGTATTGATTTAAAGCCTGTGTTCTGAATGTTATTATTAATAAAATCATGAAAATGCTATGTACAAGAAGAATGAATAATATTAACTTCTACCTTTGAGTGTTATCCATGTATCAGCCTAAACACCAGTTCCCTAAATTCACTGCTTTGGCTCTTTCTCATAGTTGTTCCGATTCATAATGTGCATTGTATGAAATAAGGCTGCATGCCTTTTATTCAAACATAACTCATCTCCTGCCATACCTTTTATTATTTCCATGGCCACCTTATGACAAAGAAACTAAACTATTATTGTCCACTCACTGTGCCTGCTATTCCCACATATTCATGTTAACTGGTATCTTGCAACATTTTGCTGTATGTCATGTCTGTATTATGTTGAATTAGAAAGCAGTTTATTCCATTTGGCTCAGCATTATATTTATTATTACTCCATTAGCTTAGTAGATTATTCTGTACAACTTCTACAGATTATGTAAACATTCTTATTTTTCTTGAAACCAGTTTTACTGAAATAATTTCCATTTTAGTGGCATAAACCAAATGATTTTACAGAGAGCTGATGGGCAACTACATCATGCAAATCACACGTGCTTGATGGGAAAGTGTATTACCCTCATTTTCACATACATGGGCATTTATTAGTGAGGATCAGTGTGATGAGGGAAATCTGTTTTCCAGCAAAGTGCATTCATTTCAGAATATATTATAAGGATGGAGCTACAATGGTCAAAGATGTCCAGATGAGAAGGTAAATGATTTGTCCTTCTTCCCACAGAAAAACACAGATTAAAAAAAATCCATTCAAATATTGATGAAATTGAATTCATAAGAATGATATGGAGCCAGAATGAAAAATAGCTGTGAAGAGGCAAGGTAGAACTGAATGTTTGTTCTGAGACTCATAATTACTGTGTTTTTAACTTATTATAGTTTATATTAAAAGAAATAAAGATTTATAGCAAATGGAGTACCTGTGGGTGAGAGTTTATGATTTGGTTGAGTCTACACTGAGATTTTGTAATAATGATATCTATCAGATGAGAATAATTGGCATGAATATCTTTGGCATGAATATCCCTAGGGTTTGGGATTTAATTTTGGAATAGGCTTCCATGCATTAAAACATCACAACCATAAGATCTTGCTTTTGATGAAATAAAGATAGATGTGTTTGGTATGCAAGTAATTAGTTTCTCTGAGAACATGAGATATTACAACTATCATCTTTTATTTGACAAGCCTTCAGGTTCCTACTAGAGTTTTATAATTTTAACACATTATGAATTCATCAAATTAAAGGATATTAAATACTGGAAATTCTCTACAGAAGTTGTAAAAAGTGACCTTGGAGTGATTAATACAAGGCTTAGTCCTTCTAAGATAGCCCTGGAACCTCATATATTTTTTTTATTTAAAGGCTTGAATACAATTAAACTCTGATGACATTTGAAGAAAGTTAAGAAAGAATTTCTCTTGTGGTGAGAAAACATTAAATGTCAATGTTTTCAATACTGGAGACATTTTAAAGTATTATGATTCTTACAGTAGATATTGGTCAATACATTATTTATGGAACTACTAGTTATTTATGGTAATGGTTGTTGTTAGTGCTACTAGTTATAATGGTTATTGATAGAGATAATAGTTATTTATGGCAATGGCTGTTGATGGTACTACCAGTTATACAGTAATGGTTACTGATGAACCTAGTGGTTACTTATGGTAATGGTTATTGATGGCTATACTAGTTATTTATGATAATGGTTCAGTCTATGCCTCACAGAATAGTGGTACAGATAACTGCCATCTATCTCCTTTATAGGTAGGTACCTGAGAGAAATGAATACTATATGTACGCACAGTGCAGAATAATTACATGACAAATACAGACCAGAAGATCATCTCAAATCATCAGGAGGGAGGCTAATACATCTCAGATGACTAAAACATTTATCTTATAGAATTACATTGTACAGATTATTTTCAAATTATTAACTGGCAAATGTCATGAAGCAAAATCTACTCCATAGAGTGCAATTTTTATCAAACCGTTCTTGCTGCTCGGAGATATATGAAGCAAGCAACTGCCATAAATGACATATACATGTTTTCTTGATTGGCTTAACACAACAGAGCATCATTTTAAAATAAAAGACTCCAGAAATCATATGAATAAAATGCCAAACAGGTTGTTAGCACACACATACACACACTTCCCACACTAAATAAGGACATGACACATAAACCCACATATGCGGAGGTACTCACTAGCGACTTGCCAAAAGATCAGAGGCCTCCCAAACAGAAACCACTTACACACATAACAATGCAAAAATAACCACAACACAAAATAACACACACACCAGTGTCTCTACAAATAAGCCCATAAGGCATAACACCACAAACCCCAATATACTGGTCATAGGTGACTCCATTGCAAGACACACAAATGTTCCCCTCACCAGGCTGGATAAGGAGCAGGTTACAGTTAGCTGCCTGTCAGGTGCCAGGATCCATCAAGTTGCTAAAGCACTCAAGTCACTCAACCACACGTACCAGTATGACTCCATCTTAGTCCATGTGGAGGTGAATGACTTGAAACATACCACATTGAAGAGAGGCATGACAAAGCTTTCAGATTATGTGTCACAGGCAGATATAAGCCTATCCTTAAGCAACATTCTACCTTCTCCAAGGATGATGTCAAAATACAAACACAAATGATTGACTTTAACAATTGGCTTAACTTCTGGTGTCAGCCCAAGGGGATCCAATATCTGTCAGCCTGGGAAGACATGGTTGACAGGCCATGCTGATTTGCCAGAGATGGTCTACACCTGTCTCCTCTAAGATTTTGGATACTGGCAAAGGCATAGCCACCCATATTGTGCCTTTTTTAGGCAGTGTCAAAATAAGCAACCTCCCAACATGACAAAATCCTCAGAAAATAAACACAAGACACTGCTGCTGAATGCTAGGAGTCTAAATAAGAAACTGCATTCCCTGGAAGCACTTTGGAAAATGCTGACATCTGTGCAGTTACCGAGACATGGTTCAGAGGCAAAGAAAGTGCCCCAGCCATGCAAGGCTACAGAGTCTTCCATACATTCAGACCACAAACTGAGTGTAAAAGAACCAAAGGATTAGGTGTATCCATCTTCATTAAGGATAAATACACTTCAAGACTGGTCAAACAGTATGACTCATTTGAGCTACTCCATGTCCAATTAACTATAGACAAATATCCCTACCACATCATATCTAGCTATAGATCCCCACAATGAAACAGGAAAAGCATACCACATACCTGGACTTATTGGAATCAGTTGCATACAACCCAACACCTTACTCATGGGTGGGTTTAATTATCATACCATTGATTGGGAAACATACATGACCACAAACATGCTGGCTCAGAGGTTCTTAGACTTTGTCAATGCAAATGCTGTGGAATAGCTAGTCAGCAACCCACAAATATCCTGGACATGGTACTCACTAACATGGGACAGCATTGCACCCTGCTGTGTGATGTCCTCCTTTGTAATCTTGGTCCATAAATCAGTCTCATTTGATGTAATTATAAGACCAGATACCCCATCAAGCTCAAAAATCCTTAAGAATTTTTCAAAGACAAACTACCTCCCACTAAGTGATGGTATAAGAAGTTTCAAAGCTCTCTCAAATGCATATAACATGGACTCCTGTGCAGAGGTGTACACCAATATATCCTGTATAACCACTTAAGCAGTTGTATAGAATTGGTTGTACCTGACCGGATAAAAAACAGGTCTTGCCAAAAAAACAAGCCACCCTGGTGGACCCCGAATATAGACGGGTCTATGACAACAATCGAATAGTAAAAAGCTGTAAGAACAAAAATGCCGTTCATAGAGATCCGTTTTCTGAGATCACAGTACAGTGAAAATTGGAAAATATGCCCTTTCCTCACTGTAGTGCGATCTTGGAGTTGGTATATATATTTAGCCGGGGGGGGGGGGCACAGCCCCCACAAAATGGATTTCTATGAATGGCATTTTCGTTTTTACAGCCGTTCAATATTTTTACTATTCGATCCATTGTCATAGACCCAATGTAAATAGGCTATACAACAAGAACAAGAAATTAATGTCCACAAACAAGAGGGACCTGGCTCTGCAGAGGAAGAAATCCCTCTTTAGCTTAAACAAACAAATCAGAGATCTTGTCAAGTCCTCCAAAGCTAATTATGAAACAAAACTAGTCTCCTTAGTTAAGGGTGATCACAAAGCATCCTTTAACTATGTATGAAATCTAAAAGCAAATGGCCAGTTATGCACTGAACTGGGTGTGGAAGGTGCACCCATACTCAACTAGAGATAATAGTTAACCTGTTAGCTGACAGATTTGGAGCAAATTTCACCTTCTTGTCTCCTCCAGTCATCCCCCCAAAGTATGCCTGCCATCATTTCTCAACCTATTACCTCAAGGGGGCAGGCCATCTCAGCAGTCTCCAAGGCCAAAACCAAGGCATCAGTGGGACCAGACAACATCCCAGGATGCCTTTTAAGCAACTTCAAAAAATGACCTAGCAGACCCACTTGGATCCCTGTTTAACCACAGCCTGTGAACTGGTTATGTTCTGGCAGAATGGAGAACAGTAATAAGTAATCACTCTGCACAAAGGGGAGCCATCAACTGACCCTGGGAATTAATGGCCCATAAGCTTGACTAGCCTCATTTGCAAGACCATGGAAAAAAATCATTATGTACCTTATTAACAAGGACATACATAGTCTCCAAACTCTGGACCCAACCCAGTTCAGATTCATTAAAGATAGATCATACCTGTTAAACATGGTTGACTTCTTCGAGAAAGTCCTCAAGGCCGTGGATGAGGGAAAGATAGTGCATACCACCTATCTTGATCTAGCCAAGGTATTTAACACAATCCCTCACTCAGGTATTATAGAGAAACTTTCCCAGTTGGGAATTAACCACTACATTACCAGATGGATAGCAAATTGGCTCACCAACAGGACACATATTGTCAAAGTGGGTGACTTCATCTTTAACAAAAGACCAGCCACCAGTGGAGTACCACAGAGTTCCATGCTGGGCCCCTTACTGTTCAGAATTTATTTTTCAGAAGTCCAGACAAACTTGGATGGCTTGTGGCTGAACATGTTTGCTGATGATTGCAAATTGGGAGTAATAGCTAAGCCCCCCAACAATGTTAATATACTGCAGACAGGGTTAACGCAGACATATGACTGGTGTCAAAGCCACAGATTAAAGATAAATGCAAAAAAATGCATTAGCATTCCCTTTGGGAAAACTGACATCCCTGCTAATTACATTGTAGACAGCATCACATTAAGTGTAGACCCAGTGGTACATGATCTAGGTACTCAAGTTGATAGCAACCTGAAGTTTGACCTCCACGTATCCAAAGTAGTAAGGAAATCCTTTTATGTGGTACATTTTGCAAATAAAGGCATCACATCTAGATCTAAGGATGTTATTATTCCATTATACTCGGCTCTCATCAGACCAATAATTGAGTACAATGATCCCTTTTACATTTATCTCACCAGACACCTGCAACAACTGGAGAGACCACAGAGATTTCTCATCATAAATTACATGGTACACAAAACAAGTCTTATGTGGAAAGACTGAAAGGTCTATCACTGTAGTCTGTCTCCTACAGGTTCCTAAGGGGTGACCTGTGCCTGGCTTACAGGGCAGTCTCTGACCTGACCCTGATGGAAATGCTACGCATTTGTAAATCAAACTGCACGAGGGTCACTCGCTTCAGGGATCTTAACCTAGCCTCTGAAATGAACAGATCATGCTGGAGAGATAGATACAAGAACAAGCTTCCAATCCATGTGAAACAGAGCCCTTCCTTGATCCTCTTCATGCAATCTAGATCAATGAATGGGTAACCGCAAATCCACTCCTAGGGTGGCACTCATGCCCCTCTTGAAATAGGAAGTCGTTATTAACTACCATAGACCCTTACCTCTGTGAACTTCAGTCACTTAACCATCAACAGCTGGGACAACTTGGGATAGATATGGCTAAGCTTGGAACAGCTCTAAGGCCATTAGCCTAGTAACCTTCTATGGACCTATGAACCTATAAGCACTTTAACATAAAATCATAACTTTGCAGACTTACTGAAACATCTGTTATTCAGATTTTGTAGACTAAAGCAGAAATCATCCTTCATCTGCCTTTTGAAAATATTCACCTTTTACTATGGTGGCGGTTTTATGATTTTAGATTTCGGCAGTTTTACCTTGCTTTATGTTATACTTTACTACAATACAAGAGTTTCCTATTCCTAGTGTTTCAGTCTCTCATCCAATTATTTATGTATATCATTGTGAGAGGAGGATCATAGAAAAGCTTGGTGATAATAACTGAAATTATGACCGGTCAGCTCCTTGTGTGACTTGCCTGTTCAGTGAATGGGTGCATCTAATAAATGCATGTAAATTATCTTTAAAAAAACTGTGTTGTGAAATATGGAATGACGGAACTCTGTTACTAAACCTCCAGTGTGGAATAACCATGTAAAATATTTAATTAAGATAAAAAAGAAGTAATACATTTATAACAAAGTAAAAGAAAGAGATCTGTAAAATGCTATTGCCACTGTTAAAGAAAAATATGAAGAAGTAATATCAATAAGGAAGGACAGGTCTATATTATATGTCTGAAAACATTTGCCATCGAACACCTTTTCTGCGCCACTTAAAGAGCGAACTTGCATTTCAGTGAATGCCCACATCAGCGATTTTTTTCCCTGGGAAAGAAATCGATTGGCCGTCCTAGTGAGTTTGCCCTTTTCCCTACTGTGGTGCGATCTTGGAGTTGGTATATTTAGTTAGGAGTGTGTGGTGAGCTCAGCCCCCCACATTGGGGGGTGTGAGGGGGGGTGAAGCCCTCCACTTTGTAATGTTAGAAGTTATGTTCCATTTTGTATGGGGCAAACAATTTTTTTCCCTGGGGAAAAAAATCTCTGACTCGGGCTTTTGCTGTAATGGCAGTTCACTCTTTAAAGTTTGCTGAAGAGGTGTTCGATAGTAAGTGTTTTCGAACATATAATATAGATGCAGAAGGACAATAAGAATACCTTTTCAAATGTTAACTCACAAAGAAATTTCACGCTAAAATGAGGCATGTACTGCATAAAGGCAATCTGGTAACAGAACACTTGGAACTAGTGTCCATGTTTGGTTCATAGGTGCTAAAGGACTATGAAAGAATATATTGTAAACCTCTGCATGTGCTTTACAGTTTAAAGGGCATGAGCCCATTTTCAAATAATGTAATGCAAAATGCTATATTAATAAAGGTAAAGAATAACACTAACACAGGTCTTCAGCAGATTTCTTGTTTCATGATTGACTGCAGAATGTGAACAAATTCATAATAAAGGGGATAAAACAGCGATTCAATAATAGATTCAACAGTTAGACTTCTAGGTAACATTTCACACTGGACTTGGATGTATTGAAGTACCCAAGTCTCTCTCCTTGGACCTATTGCATAGAAACCGTGTTTTTTCTTAGCTTTCACAAGAAATTGTTGGCTATCACATATGCTGGTGACATCAAAATCAGGGCCATGGCATCATATTATTGTGATGCTAGTTAGGTGAATAACTATCTTGACTACATTTATTCATAAATAATTCGCAATGGTGTTAGGTGTAGAATTCTGGAGAATAAGGTTAAAGTGATAGGTGACTACATATCTGGTCTACAGATTAAGCTTAGTAAAGTCACATTAAAGGTGACAAAGCACATTAGAGATCTCTGTATCTTGATCTCCAGTAGCTTTAGTTTTAGAGAAAAGTGACACTTTAGAAAAAAGTAAGGTTCTTCAGGTTGTTGGTATTAATGTTTAAAGCATTCTTAATGAGGTTTCCTCTTCTGCTCACAAGTCTTTTTAAAACTGTCATATGACTTATACAGTATTATTCATTCACAACTATTAGAACATATCCACAGGTAATTTAGAAAATGGATTCAAGCATGTTGAAGTACAAAATATATCTCCAGCTCTCGTTCATAAAATTGTTTTGTCTAAGTTATCATTATTTATGAGGAAGGCTCTGTTTTGCCCATAGGACTTCTAACCTGGAAATTCTGAGAGTGAAATTAAGGTTGGAACTGAATACCAATCTGAAAACACTTCAACATAATTTATTTTGATACATCCCATTAAGTAGGACAAATATACATAAAATATTCTTATTGAAGACCATTCCCTCATTATGGACTCGGCATCCACTCTGTTTCAGGAAATCTCCTTCATTAATTTCCTTTGAAAGTGAACATGGCTCTTAGCTTGGCTTGAGTGCTTGCAACACTTGGGTATTGGAATTTTTCATTCTGTGACAGCTTCTGAGCCTGAATGCAGGGCCATCCTCTCTTATGAACCTATGCCTCAATATCTGCATCAGGGCAGAATAAAACAATTAATGTAACTATGTCCCTTCAGTTTATTTAATTTCTGCCTCTTCTACATCTCTTCATTTACCCTCACATTTTTTTCACTCACCCCTGTCTACCCTGACTTTTTTATTTTGTTCCCACTCTCTTCAATGCTTCTGTCTAGTCCCTCACCACCATCCAATGAAGAAATGAATTCCATGGGTCCATAACCCTCTGTTTGAAGAAATACTTTCAGAGATGTAGGGTATAGTTGGTCCCTACAATCTGCTGAATATGACCTCTTCATTTTTTTGGGGGGGGGGACTTTTGCATTTCTGAAATATGACCTCATGCATCCTTAGGATTTTATCCTGCTTTTATGGTATCTAGAGACTTAACATCCTAGGAGATATAGCAATGATTATTAATAGGTGCTGTTTCCATGGCCCTGACAAAAACCTTTGATGTGGTTATTCACCACCTCCTTATAACTTACATAAAAAGGCCAGGAGTCAGTTCTGAAGTTGTAAAGAGGTTCACTAACTAATTCTCTATTAGGTCTTTCTCTGTCAGAGCCAGCTCCACAATATACAATTTTGCTAATTTGTTTCATAGTGTTGATCATGGATGTATCTTTCAGTCTTTCTCAAATCATGTGTTTTCATTAATCCTTATCAGAAGACTTATCCAGACTAAAAATATAAACTGATGACATTATATATATATAGTCTCCATTGGCCAGGTGTCCATGTCATAAAAATCTTGAAAATGACATTTTAGAATAATTGGCTCAGACCTCGTGGTGGTGCATTCACTACCATAGTATTGCAAGCATTCAGTTGAAATACTTACGGCTAGATCAGTCTCTTTTGTTTGCCATCCATATAGACCAAGACAAATCTAAAATTATTTCTCTTGTTTTCTGTGAAATGAACACTTCAAGATTCATCTCTCTACCCAGTAAAGCAGTAGTGATGACTGGCCAAAGACAGCCTATTAGATTATTTATCTCACCAGTCATTGCCCATATTTCCAATAAAAAATCTTTTCAACCCATATTCTACAAATTCTGCATTTTACCTTTACTGTGAACATCATTACTCCTGAAAACAAGACCATGTAGTTACTTCTATATCCTTAATTTTTTGTTCCTGCTTAAGTGCTAATCCTGTTAATACTGTATTGCTACAAGATAACTAAGAAAGTTATTCTTCCAATGCCATCTTTAATCTAATGCCAGTGAAAGTCCAGTTCTAATGTGATGCACATTAAACTGCATCTCAGTGACAATTGATCTCCTGTAGCTTTATGGCCCTGCACTGTAACTTTTGCAGTGTTTCTTCGCCCTCCATTAGTTGTTATCTCAGTTTAGCCTTCTCTTTTTAGGAAGTGAAACAATTGCATCTTCTGACTGTGGTACTGATGTATAATTGTGCTATTTTGAGTTATCCTTTAAGTTATTACTCTGCCTGACTACAATTACAATGTTGCATCTGATATTATTTTTGTATCTAAACTGTGCTATTGTAAAATGAGTAATTGCTGATGTTTTGTTGGCAACAGTCATTTTCAAGGTGCTGCCTGAGTGTATTTCTGCCATTGTATATACAACTTATAGATCCGTACATCATTGTTGCCATACTTACATTTAGTTTATGTCGGCAGAATGTAATCCTCCATTTTCTGCATTTGATGTATTTACAGGTTTTACATGCCTGTTCTGATTAGGGAAGTCCAACTCTTTCTTAAAGTAAAATTGTAACTCAGTTTATACTCAAGACAAGATACTAGCTGCTTTGTAAAACTTCACTTTTTATTTGCCTCCATTATATTGTATGTAGCTGCTGAAAGCCAGGGTATTCTGGTTAATGTGTTTTAGCCCTGTTATGCATTCACACTGTTTCTCTGGGTTCCTTACAGTTTTTCTTTGTACTTTCTGTTTGTCCTGGTCTGCTTTTTTAAATATATCAGTTGCTCAGCTTTCCTCTAGTTCTCTGTCTTCCTCAGCAGAGAACTGGGCCTACTTTGGTTCTCTGTGAGTCAGGTACACTTTACTTATTTGGGAGTCAGTAACCACAGACTATTAACTTTGTGGTTGTTATGCACATTTGCTATGTATTTGTGTCAGTGTGCTGACTTTTGGAAATGGCAGTATGTAACACACTCTACTAGTGAAGTATAAATTGTTTTTTTTTTATATTTATATTGTGTTCGTTTTCTTCTTCTGCAGCCCAGCACTTAGTTGGCTTGACTTGTTTTTAGTTTATGCAATATTCAGACACATGGTGATTCACCCACAATTCTTCAGTCACTTCAAACTCACCCTCGGCTCCTCACCTGCATTGCTTTTAAAGACACACTTTTCATTTACCTTATATTTCATAATTATGTGTATTTCCTAACCAACCTACGTTACTCTCTACTACTGCCCTCTCTTCAGATATTACTTAAACTTAACCAAACTGATTCCTATAAGTTGTCCATCCCTCCATGTACACACAGTACACATCCTTTTGACTTGCAAATTAACCCGTTTGAAAGCTGGACATTCCACAAATTCTTCGCTGTTCAACATAAAAAAAAAAAAAATATATATATATATATATATATATATATATATGTGTGTGTGTGTGTGTGTGTGTGTGTAACACACACACACACACACACACACACACACACACACACACACACACACACACACACACACACACACACACACACACACACACACACACACACACACACACACACACACACACACACACACACACACACACACACACTATTGCAGTGCTTTATAGAAGTCCCGTTAGTTAAATCCCCAAAATATGTTGCTCTGCTTATGTTAACTACCATGCTTCTTTCCAGAGACATCCATCTTAACCCATTTCCTACTGTAGTGGGTAACTGAGTAAATGTATCCTCTTTTACCACTCTCAGTACTTATAGCATCAATAGCAAACAGGCAGAGTTAGAAGTTTATATATAACCCTGAAATCATTGCCATGACAGACTTCTGGCTTCAAGATACCCCTTTGATTTCCAAATACTTTTCTATCAGCTACACCCTCATTTCATGAATTAGACTTATAGGTTCATAGGTAGGTACTAGGCTATCGGCCCAAGGACCTATGTAAGCCTAGCCAACAAGGTTCTCTGGCCTATGCCACCCAAGAAAGTTATTTTCCTGTGCCACTGTCGAGCAGAGACACAGAAGTGATTCCCGGGGTGTATTTTCTATTTCCCATCCACTCATCAAGATTTTTCTTGAAGAGTGCTAATGAAGAACTTTGCTTGACATAGATGGGTAGACTGTTCTAGAGTATGGGAAGTCTCTGGGACAGGAATCTATCCCTCCAGCATGTCCTGTTTATTGTGGTGACAAGGTTTCGGTCCCTAGAGTGTGTAGCTCGGAGAGATTGGGATTTCTTTAGGTGTAGCATGTCCAATAGCTCTGGATTTGATATAGCTTTATATGTTAGGCAGAGATCACCTCAGAGTAGGTGATATGCTATGGAGTAAAGCTGGAGTTTTTTGAGGCGGTCAGTGCAGGGCATTTGTTTGAGGCCAGTAATCCTCTTTGTGAGGTACTTCTGTGGCCTTTCCAGCTGCTACAGATGCCTTGTGAGATACATTCCAAAAGGGGCATTGTACTCTATAATGAGTCTAATGAGTGTCGAATAGAGGGGAACAATGACATCCATAACCCTTTTATGATGAGTAACAAACAAGTAACAAATAAGGTGGTGATGGTCTAAGTATGACTAAAATGCTGTTAATCTAAACCTTACTATCTTTGCACATAATATTTTTTCTTAAAAAGACTGTCCAAACTGGAGACTTTTTCAGTTATGATTAGGGGGTTACACAAAACTACTTATAGCCACTATTTGTATTCCTCCCCTTACAACCATTTCCACTTTCCAGAACATTCTAAATCAAATATTTGAAATTGCAAAGAATAACAAATTAATTACCTGTGGAGACCCAAATCTAAACTGAATTCCTCACTCAAAGCCTCTCTTGATCCCAAGGTTCATTGGAGGTTACTAGGCTAATGTCCCTAGGGCCTTTAAAACCCTAGCCATGTAAAAAACCCATGTACCCTAATTGGCCATAGCTAAATAGTCATTGTTAACAGAGCGATTCTATGATCAGTACTGACTGCCTCTGTCCATGAGAGATGTATGTCCCACACCTGGGGCAAATTTATGGTCGCCCATCCAATTGTCAAGGTAGGGTCATTGAGGAGCTCTGCTTCATAGGAAGTGGGGGCTTATGCCAGGGGAGTGTCGATCTCTGGGAGATATATCTGTCTCTCCAACATGTTTTGTTAATGTCACAGGCTAGGATGAGATCTCTGAAATGAATGGCTCTTGTCCCATTTGATTTGGGGATGTGGAGCATTTCCATTAGGACAAGGTCAGAGACTGCTCTGTAGGCCAGGCACACATCACCTCACAGCAACCTGTATAATACAGAGTACAGTTACAAGGCTTTCAGTCATTTCATAAAGGTCATGTTTTGGAGGCCCTGGATTCTCTTGGTTAGAAAATGCTGTGGCCGCTCCAATTGTGCAGGTGTCTGGTGAGGTACATACAGAAGGGAGCATTGTACTCAATTAGTGTTCTAATAAGGGTCCAGTACAGTGAAGTTATAACCTCCTTAGTCTTGGATGTGATGCCCTTATTTATGAGATGTGCAATGTAGAAGTCTATCCTTACCACTATGGACACATAGTGATTGAAGTTTAGATTGCTATCTACCTGTGCTTCCAAGTGTCACACCACTGGGTTTGAGCCTGGTGGGTTGCTATCTATATCATTATTAGCAGGGGCTACTTATTTGCCAAAGGGGATAATGAGGCTTTTTTTTGCATTTAGTTTTAGTCTGTGACTTTGGCACCAATCATTTGTCTGCATCAGCCCCTTCTGTAATCTGTTTACATCACTGGGGGACTCTGTGATTGTGCCCAGTTTACAGTCATCTACAAACTTGTAAGTTACAGGCTAACTACTTTCTCCTGAACTTCAGAGAAATAGATTCCAAACAGTAGAGGGCCCAGCAAAGATCCTAGTGATGTATGGGTTAATCCCTAACTGGGAGAGCTTCTCAATGATTCCTGAGTGGGGGATTATGTCAAAAACCTTGGCTAAATCAAGATAGGCAGTATGTACTGCTTTGCCCTCATCCAGGGCTTTTGTGACATTTTCAAAGAAGTCCATCAGGTTTAATAAGGAAGACCTACCCTTGCCGAAACCAAACTGGGTTGGGACAATAGTTTGAAGCTCATCTATGTCCTTGTTGATAAGTTGCATGATGATTTTTTCCATGGCCTTTAGATAAGTCAGGTTAGGCTTATGGGTAGATAGTTCCCAGGGTCAGTTGATGGATGCCATCTGTGCAAGGGGATTACTATTGCTATTCTCCACTCTGTTGGAACAAAGCCAGTGCTCAGGCTATGGTTAGAGAAAGTGCCAAGTGGTTCCACTAGGTCTTGTTTTAGATTGTTTAGTAAGCAGCCTGAGATGTTATCTGGTTCCATAGGCACCTTGTTTTTGACCTTGGAGAGCACTTGTATGACCTGTTCCTTGGCGATACTCAGTAGAAGACAGGTGTCAGGAATGCTTTGGGGTATGGCTGGTGAGAACAGGGGGGAGAAGTTATGACAAATCTGTCAGCTAGCTGGTTGGCAATTTCCTCAGGTTCAATGTGAGTGGTACTGTCCTTATAAGTTCGGCATACAGCTGGGCATTCCATTTTAGGTTTCGGACAAAGCTAAAGAATGCCTTATGATTGTCTTTAGCTAGGGATGCTAATTTAATCTTGTAACTAGCCTTAGAGGACTGTACAAGATATCTGATTTGCTTGTTCAGGTTGTGGAGGGTATTCTTCCTCTGTTGAGTAAGTTTCTTCTTGTTCTTAGATATAAGTTTCTTTTTTTTTGTTATATAACTTATTTATACTTACAGTCCACCAGGGTGGCTTGCTTTTTAGGGAGGATGTGATTTTGTTCCTCCTGGGTACAGTTGAGTCAATACATTTGCTTAAGTGGCCATATAGGGCATTAGTGTACTCCTCTGCATAGGAGTCATTGTTGGCTGTGTTAGTAGGGACTTTGACACTTTTTATACCATTACTTAGTAGGTTATAGTTTGCTTTGGATAAAATGTTCAATATTTTTGCTCCTGTGGGGGTGTCAGGTCTGATCTTTACTTCAAATAAGAAAGATTTATGGTCTGACCTTAACATACAGAGCAATACACAGGGAGTAGTACAGTAACCCCCCCATGTTGGTGAGCACTAGGTCTAGGACATTTGAACTCCTTGTGGGGGTGCAGACCAACTGTTCCGAGGCATTTAAATTAATAAAGTCCAGGAACCTGATAGCAGTTGTGTTTGTGCTTGTGTAAGTCAACCAGTCAATGGAAGGATAGTTGAAATCTCTCATGGCCCAGGTGTTTGGCTGTGTACTGAGTGACTCTAGCAAGTCCAGGCAGGCGGTTTGCTTCTCCTCATTCATGGTAGGAGAACTGAAGCTAGTGATGATGAGATAGGGTATTTTACCTATAGTTTTTGGGACCTGGAATAGCTCAAGAGAGTCATACTGTTTTAGCAGTCTTGAGGTGTATTTGGATTTAATGAAGATAGATACACCTCCACCTTTGTTTTTTCATGCTCGCTTTGGGGTCTGAACATGTGAAATGCATTGTAGCCTTCTTAGGCTGGGGTGCTCTCTGCAGCCTTGAACCAAGTCTCAATGACTGCACAGATGTCAGCATCTTCCAAGGTGAGGAGTGCTTTCAGGGAGTGCAGTTTACTGTTTAGGCTGCTAGCATTAAACAGCATGACATTGAGTTAGTCTCTGGTGAATTTCATTGGAAGTTTTGTTGTTTTGACATTGCCTAAAAAGGCACTATAGGGAAGCAAACATATTTGACAGTATCTGAAAGCCTTGAGGAGACAGGTAAAGGCTATCTCTGGCAAATCAGTGTGGTCTATCAACCATGTCTTCCCAGGCTGACAGATACTGGACCCCCCCCCCCCCCCGGAGTGACACCAGAAGCTAAGCCAATTATTGAAATCAATCATTTTTTTGTCTGTATTGTGGCATCATCCTAGATGAAAGTAGAATGCTGCTTAGGGCTAGGAACATGCCTGTCTGGGACACATAATCTGAGAGCTCAGTCATGTCTCTCTTCATATATTCCAGAGAGGTACATCTCAAGTCATTCACTCCAACATGTACTATGACAGAGTCATAATGGTAATTGTTGCTGAGCAACTTGCATGTGTGTTTGATTTGCTGGATCCTGGCACCTGACAGGAAACTGATTGTGCCCTTCTCCTTTTTCAGCATGGTAAGAAGGACAGAATAGTTGTGTAAAATTTTACCATAACCATATATGTCCTTCTCTTCCATGTTGCAGTATCCTTAATGTGGGATTCTCTGCCTCAGGTGACCCGAACGTGTGTCTCACTATTGAATCGCCTATGACCAGGACATTAGGTTTTGAGGTGTTTTGCCTTAGGGGCTTAATTGTTGAGACACTGATATGTCTATTGTTATCTATAGTGGTGGATTCTGTTCGTGTACCAGTATGTGTGGGTTGTTTGCACTTGGGAGGTCTCTGGTCTTTGGTAGGCTGTTAGTACCTCCACATATATGGGTTTATGTGTCTTGACCTTATCTTTTGTGAGAGGAGAGTGTTTTGACAACCTGTTTGATGTTTTGCTTATTGTTACATGAGAGGACTGATTCTAGTTTCATGGTATACTTACATCTCTCACATACTGCATTTGCTTGCTTTAAGAGCAAGTGTTTGTCAGTATACATGAAGGAACTGCTACATTGCCTCAGGATGCCCATGTCAATCAGGCTGACGGGAGAAATGTTGGGAAACTGACTGTGCATAGTAGACAATAATCCTTAAGTACTAATTTATAAAAGGGCAAGTTAGATCAGCTTTTGCTCTGGGATTAACAAGGGGACTTATTGTATAGAGGAACAGGGAAGAAAAGTGTGGCAACCCTCCTCAGTGCCTAGCTGAGTTGCCTGCAGTGCAGACATGTGCAGCTGAGTTGCCTGAAAAGTAGCAGGGAAGCCTGAAAGGGTTTCACTGATTGGTGTCTAGGGGAAAAAACGTGTTTCTAAGCATTTGCGTCAATACAGGACAATGCTAACTGCCACTGGGCAGTGTGCAGCTATGCACAAATGTGAAGCTTATATACAGGTGAAATTAAACAGTTTTAAACTAGTCTACCAATAAGAAATCACATAATGATCGTTCCTCCAGCAGTCCCCAGCTCTGACAAGGCTGTCTCCACACGTTTCTGCCCCAAGGGTGCAGGGGAGCCCTTCTAAGTTTATGATGGCTGAATCTCAGTTTATGTGTATGAATAGCAGGCTAGATTCAGGAAGTCTGGCTCTAGTCTATGATATCTAAGCAATATTTCAGTGCAAAACAAGTGCAGATGAAACAGGCACAAACAGTAGAAAAGGTCAAAAAGGCATAATTTAAAGAAGTAAAACAGTAAAATGCACTTGCAAAGTGTAGATAAAGTTCAAAATAAACTTAATTTCTTGTTCTTACCTTTGGATGGCTTGGATTCAAGCAGAACCACTCCAGATGTCTGGCAATGCATGCCATATTCAGAGCTGCTCTCATTAATTGAGTCAAATCCCGTGCAGATGCAAGGCTTATATACAGGCAAAATTAAACAGTTTTAAACTAGTCTACCAATAGAAAATCACACAATGACTCTTCCTCCAGCAATCCCCAGCTCAAACAAGGCTGTCTCCACACTCTTCTGTCACAAGGGTGCGGGGGAGCCCTTCTTAATCTAAGATGGCTGTATATGAGTTCAAGAGTATGAAAAACAGGCTAGATTCAGCAAGTCTGGAACTAGTCTATGCGATCTAAGCAACATTTCATTGCAAAACAAGTGCAGGTAATGAAACAGGCACAAGCAGTTGAAACAGTCAAAAAGGCACAAATTAATACAATAAAACAGTAAAATGCAGTTGAAAAGTGTAGATAAAGCTGAAAATATACTTAATTTCTTGTTCTTAGTTTTGGATGGCTTGGATTCTAGCAGAAACACTCTAGACCCCTGGCCTGCTTAATTCTTTAAAGTTATCTCAGCAAGATTCAAACAATCACAAAAACTACCTGTCTTCCTGGTGTGATAATCTTAGTATTTCCTAACAGACTAACTTATTTGCAAATACTCCAACATCTTTTCAGCAACCAGAGTTCCACCCTATCATATTGGTCTTTTAAAATGATTAAGCCTCCTCCAAGATACTTTACATCTTATTTATTTCCACAGAACTTTGAACATCTATAGGAAAATGAATTGAATGTGGTAGACTGGTCACAAATCTAAAACTCCACATATCCTACCTCAGCCTTATGTACTTTTAATAATATTCTCAATATTCAGTTGAAGACCAACTTCTAATCACATCCAAACCTGTGTTTAAAGCAACCCACATGACATATCTGCTAACACAAAATCAGTGAATAAGGCCAGGCAAAAAGCTTGGGACCATCATGAAGAAGAATTCTAAGAAATTCTAATAAATCTGGTAAATTCTATTGTTTTCAAATATTAAACTGTATATTGAGAATGTAAACTAATATTGAAAAAAACGAATTTAGTTCAGGAACCTAAAATTCACCAAGCTCAGCAATCCTAACAAAATCTAGAATACTATAAAATCACTTAATGCCAATAAAATATTTCTCAAATCATATATTACTGTACTTCAGGCATCATTCTAGCCTGGTTTATGTTATTTCTAACACTATATCTTCCCCTCCTATAACCTCTCCATCTCTTTTTAATGTTACTAACAATCAACTCTATGATCTTATTCCACAAAATTCTGTCTTGCATACCCTTTTTCTTTAAAGCTATCACTAGCAGAATAATTGTGAAACACCTAAATCAAAGCAGCCATAATTTCAATATTAAGTTTCACTATTTACACAAAAAATACTAACTTATAAACCTTCTTTGCTCTCCAAAAAACTAGCATATATATTTAAATTCTATCTACTGGTACATTTTCTCTTAGTTTCAAACTTGCTGTCATCATCCCTCTGCCAATGGTATCTCAGGCTAGGAATCCTACTGATTACAGACCTATTACAAATCTTTGTAGATTAACATAAATATTAGAAAACATTGATCTATGAACAAATACTTGAATATTTACAAAAATATGATATGCTCACAGAAAGACATTCAGGCTTTCTTCCATATACAGCACACAGACAGCTATGTTCTCCATCACTTCAGAAATGTACTCTAACAAAAGAATGGAGGCAATTTATTTTCATCAATTTGGCTTTATCAAAGGAAGGTCCTGCCTCTTTAACTTCATTAATTTCTTTGAAAAAGTAACTGAATCATTAGATAGTGGTTATGTAGTGCATACAACATAGCAAAACTTGACCAAGGCCTTTGACACTATTCCCCACAAATGCATTATAGATAGACTTGTAAATCTGAATATAAATCCTTATATTGTGTGATGGATAGCTAACTGGTTGTCTGACAGAACCCATGTGGTCAGAGTGGCAGATGCCACTTCTGACAGCAAAACAGTTGCAGTGGTGTAGCACAGGGGTCAGTTTTGGCCTGTCCTATTTGGCATATATTTCTCAGAACTTCACGCCAGCATTTCTGGTCTCTGGTAAATTGTTTGTAGATGACTGTAAATTGTAATTCACTCTTCAACTGACCCACTATTGCTTCAACACAGATTAGATCATGTTAACAATGTGTGCAAGGACAATGGTCTCAAATTAAATGTAAAAAAATGTAGCATAGTTCATTTTGCTAAACAAAACAGTTTCACTTACCATATAGGGGATTTACCCCTCCAACTAGGCACTGTTGTAAATGATCTGGGTAGTCCTGTTTATAATTCCTTATCATTTGATCATTTTGTCTCCAAATTAGTTTGGAAAGCCTTTTATCTGACCCATCTCATTTCCAAAGGCATCTCTACTAGATCCAAAAAAGTCTTAATTTCCCTTTACTCATCTCTTGTTAGATCCATTAATGAATATAATGCAGCTGTGGACATGTATTTTTCTAAACATATAACGCAACTTTAGAAACATCAGAAATTCATAACTAAAAACATTGGTGGCCTCAAAAATCTTAGTTATCAGGAGAGACTGGCAGCCTTTTGTCTGTATTCAGTCTCTTACAGTCTTCCATGGAGATCAATGTCTAGCCTTTTGTGCAATGAAAGATCCAACCCTATTTGATATCCTATTCCTTCACAGAACAAATGTTACATCAAATACTCAGTTAAATGAATTAAGCCTTCATCAACAGGTAAATAAAGACACAGTGGAATGATAGATTCATATCTTAATGTATCCCTCACCTCTGGAAAAAAAAAACTTCTACTACATGTCAAGGTGAGTGGCACCATTGCCACTTTCAAGGTAAACCTAAATACTTGGATGGGCAGCTTCAAATTCTCTCCACGTCTATCTTATCTTGCCATCCTTGAGGCTAGAGGGAAGTTATGAAAAGGGTTTTTGACTACGCTTGAAATGGTCTGCAGGTCGATTGCCTAGTACTTACCTATGAACACATGAACCTATGAACATGCTCAAAATGGAATCATTAAACTGTTGCCAGACTGAGGGTGTAGTACAAGCTAAAAATGAATCAGCCTAAGTAACATTAGTGAAAGAAAGAGTACAGAGAATGTGTCCTTAAAATATACATGCCCAGTAATTAGTCGAATGCACTTTGTTATCATAGGTATTGAAACTTAAAAACCTGTTGGGGAGCACCTGCACAATCACTTTATAGAAGATAATTTTAGCTGTTGTCAATAAAGCATGCATGGATATAGGTTCTATTGAAATGGTCTATTTGCTTTTTTTCATAAAATGTGGGGATTTATCTCATTTCTTAATTTATTGAAGAGGGAGTTTCCAGTTTGCAGGGACTACTTTTGAAAAACATTTTCTCCTATTGTTTTATGGAGGTTAGTTCAATAGAATACAACAGGTTTCTCAATTTCACTGCATAGATCATATCGGTATGACCAAGAGTACGGCTGTTTTTGTGTGTGAGACAGTAGTTGATATTAAGCAGAGCAGTTGAAAGGGGAGGATAGCACATACAGTAACTGGGAGCCAGTTTACTTTCTTTAGATTTGAGCATTTTGCTCAGTTCTTGGGGAGATTTGAGAGAATCCCCAGATATGTTCCCAAGCTCAGGCCTTAGTCCTGTCTTACCTGGACTATTCCAGGCAACAAATACAGCTCTAATCGATTTATTGCCACCCCCACAAAGCTCCTCTTCAAACATCTCCCCTTTCTGCCTCTTTCCTTCACCACTTCTTAGAAACAACCATTCACTTCCCTAAAACGTTTCACACACAGCTTTCAGCTTTCTCCTCCTTCCAGTATCACCATATGTATACCCTACCCTTTACACCCATTACATCCAGAAATCCTTCCATAGTACCCTCATCTTCTTGATGTAAACATCTTCATGTAATACAGAATGCTTTTACCAGTTTTCATAGTTTTGTACATTATTCATTATATGGTACAAAATAGTATTGTTTTAGTAGCATCAATAGTGTAATACACTATTCATTATACAGTATAAACACCTTTACCACCCTGTGTACTCCTAGTCCTGTAATAAATTCAGCAGCCTATTCAATCTTGCACTGATAAATTATTTTTGTATCTTTGATTGTATTACTGTTTTTTTTTTGTTTTATGTAAATTACCGTGTATCCAACATCTTATAATATTCTGTGTCTTTTTTCTGGTTGTAAACCCTGGGCTGAACCTGAAAATGGTTCACTTAGTGCAGAACTCTATCCCTGTCAACAACTGCATATAAATAAGTAAATAAATACTGTTCACTGTGATTTGTATGGTGTCTATGTATGTTTTGGAAGGGGTTGGGCAAATCCATACTAAAAAGATAGCATATTCCAATATGGGTATATGAAGTTTCATGGGTATAGCAGTGTGGGCTTCAAGATTCAGGTGACTTGAAAAAGAGGAGGCTTTAAGTCATTGACCAACTTTATTGTATATCATTTCAGTATTGGCTTTAAAGGATACAGAGGGATCTAGAAGAAAGACAAGCTATTTGTAATGGTTGACTTGATGGATAATTTTGTCCAGTGACATTACAATAAGTTGGGTGCTGTTTGGAGGTTTGGTTTTAGAACCGAAGAGCATGGCACCTGTTTTACTAATGTTTAGGTGGAGGTCTTTTGTTTTTCTAGTTAGCCAGTTTGAAGATAGTTTTGCAGTATGGGGAGCTGAGCTTCATAGTGCAATAACATTGAAACACATGGTGACATTGGCTAGAATTGGGGAATTTGTCATTAATAAAAATACAGAAGAGGACTGGGATTTAGAACATAGCCTTTATGAACTCTTATGATAAACAAGTCTGCAGTGATTGGAAGGGACAGAAATGGAAAATGTTTGGTTTTGATAGTTTGAGAACAAGGTAAGTGTGGGAGAGTTTAAGCCTGGAGGTTGGAGTTTACTTTGGATAATTATGAGGTTGATGAGAACCAGGTTAGTGTGGGAGAGTTTAAGCCTGCATTTTGGAGTTTACTTTGGATAATTTTGAGGCTGACACTTTCAAAGGCACATTTTAATTCTGCAAAGATCATCACTGCTTGATGATTTCATTCCATTGAGCAGCCTTGGTATGCAAAGGGATATGTGTTTGTGAGAGTGTTGTGGTCAGAACTGAACCTATGCAGAATATCAGTTAAGATGCCACATTTGATAACAATGTTCAAACATTTTGTCAGAGTAGTTTTTCCAGTAGTTTGGCTAAAGAGTAAAGAATGCATATGGGTCTGTAACCTGTGCCAAAGAGGGAGAAGAAACTTTACTTATGGAAACTATCAGAACGTGCTTAAATTAAGAAGGCACAATATTGGTAGTAAGTGCAGGTTAAATATATGATACAGAGATTCTGAGATGAAATGGGTGCCTAGTCAAAGAATGGGGGCTGTGTAGCCTTAATGTTAGGGTTTATCTTATTGCTAAATTATTTCAAGAAGCTTAGGAATAGTTTGGAGCAGATGTTTCATAAGAAGAAAGGAAGGGAACAGGGGAGGGATTTGAAGAAAAAGGCTGAGTTAGAGAGAAGGAAGGAAGGAAGGCAGGAAGGAGTTGATGCTGATGAGGTAAGGATGAAATGACAGTCTTAAGGATCAGGTTGGAAAGCTATGATAGCAGACATGCTCCTAGCAGTCTCTACCAATAGGTCAGGAGTCATTTTGGAAGATATCATGTTACCAGAGTGAGCACTATTGCAAAAGAATTTGAGTCGTTCATGGCTAATTACATTCCTTACTTAATTTTTAAAAATGTCATAGCCGGTATAAAGGAGAAATGATTTCCATCTGTACCAGGCTTAGACTTTAATTTTTAATTTGGTCATTACCAACTTAGTTACCCATAGCTAGGACTTTTCTTTATCTTCTTGCTTAATTATAGAGAAACATTTTCTATGACAGGGAAAAGGAGAGAGCTGAATATATATTGTGCAGTTTTTGAGGGTGTAGTTTGATAAAGGTAAGAACAGTTGATGTTCTGAAGCCCAGAGGACTAATTTCTGGGAAATGTCTGTGATAAATGATTACAGAAGCAGGTTGTGGGGGGCTATAAAACATTGGATTTGATTGGGGAGATAATCATTTTAACTCATTCTGCTGTTTGCTTTATTTGCTTTGAAGTGAATCTGTGCTGTGCCTAGCTACTTAAATCAGTTTTGAATGAGTTCTGTCAGTTTTCTGCATTTTACTGTATTTTCTCTGAATATGATGTTATAGCTATTAAAACAGTTTGCATTAATTTTTAAACACTTTCGGTGCTGCCAAATGGATTAATCAGTAGTGCTATATTTATTTGTTGTGTGTTGATCACTTTTCAATCTTATTACAAACAACCAGTTTTGGCCAGGTGTATGAGTCAACTAAAGCTTGTAGTGGATATTTCTAGACAATTCCTAGAGCAATGAGATGGGATACAGTAAAGTAATATGATAATTTACCAACCTGCACCAGTCTTGACAACATCACAGTATAAGTATTGGACCTTTATTATAATGTGAATGTCATTAAAGAAGGAATAAATAATACCCTCAAGGGGAGTTGACCTATCAGTTCAGTCCATATACCCAGTTACCTATCAAGGTGAGCCACTGAAGCAGTCAGAGTAAAATAAGTCATTACACACATATCAGGAAAATGTTGCACATTGGTAGACTGATAGCAAGAGAAGAAATATGAGACTCAAGGGATCTGAGCCCATACCTTTCTGAATAACATTCTCTGTGTCAGTGCATTAACAAGGGGAACCTGTGAAGCAATCAAAGAAAAAAGGATCATAAAACACACATATCAGGGAAATGTAACACATTTGCAGACTGCAAACTGAACACTGTAAAACAACATACAACTTCCAGAGGATTAGGTACCCCATTACTGCATTGATAGAGTACAAATCATTTAATGAGTACCCTGAGATATCAATGCAGTTAGAATAAAGGTGTAAGCTTTGCTTTATTTCAGATTTGCATGGTGATGTGCAGCAATGCCTAGCTCATTTGCATGACAAATGGCATGATCATAGCATGTGACAAGGATTTCACTTCAGCATGATCTGGATGATCTGGCATGCAATGTATGACCACAGAAAGATGCTTTTTTTTGTAAGCCCTTTGTGGGCATCTGTGTATGTTGTGTTTTTGACCAGATTATAGGTTGAAAATAGGATTATAGCATAAAGATGAAAAGGGGAAGGAAGTAGAGGGTAGAACACAAGGTGAACAAATAAGGAATAAGCAGGATGTGGGTAGTATGGGAATATATCTCTCAATTTCTTAGCTCAGTAAACCTGGATAATTACAATAATAGTTGTAATTATTTCAGGACTTAAATCTTCAATGATGTTTTAGAAAATAACTCCTTTTATGATGACCAATTGGAGCCAGTCATATTTGTATTAGTCAAATATCTGGGGAACTGGAAGTTATGGGTGGGTGTATTTTTTTGAACAGGTGTCCTTTTATTTATTTATTTATTTATTTATTTATTTATTTATTTATTTATGTATTTATTTTTGTGAAGAGAAGTTGGGGAAGGTAGCCAGAAAAGTCGGAGGTGGTTAAGAGGGGGAGGTTTGGTAGCAAGGAAAGACATACATACATGACAGGTTGGGGAGTAATACAGTGAGTGAGGAGGAACACAATGGCATAGGAAACAACAAACAAACAGAAGGAAGACAATGGTGATGGGAAGATTGTACAACATGCAGGTGTTGGCACAGACATGAAAGGGAAAGGAACACCAGGTTTGGGATAGGAGTCTGTGTTCAAAGATGCAGTCTCTGCCAGTGTAGACCCAGTGGAAGATTGGTTGTTACCCTAGGAAATGTCACCACTGGGTCCTGCCTCAGAAAGTGGAGACATTGCTGGGCAGAGATGCAACTCAGCAAGTTGCCAGAGAATGGTCTTCACGTGGCCAATGCGGCAGCCAACCTCAAGTATGTTTCTTCACCCACAAGCTTTGTCAGCTCCTGACAAGTGACAAAAGAGTCACCTCCACTTGCAGTGCTACCAGCAGGTACCACTGTGCAGGGCTACTTGATACAGGGGTACATGTAAGGCAGGTTATATGCAGGCAACTGTGGCAGGCTGGGACCCAGATGTGCTGGGTGTTTCTGGTGGTGAAAGTGGCATGGTGTTACTGCTGCTACCTGTGGGGAGAAGACAGGACTCACCAGTGGGTTAGCTGCAGGTTGCTGTGCTGCTATGTCTAATAGTAACAGACATGGAAAGAAACAATAATAATAATAATTATAATAATAACTAACTAGATATATGAAAGATAAAGAATAGTGAAAAAGAGGGTTGGGAAAGAGAAATGCATAAACAATGATTATTGCATTCTTAACTATATTGATTCTGATACAGTAAAGCTTAGTAACATTTTAATAGAAGGAGTTATACAGGTAAGTCATCAACCTGTTTGTCTGATTATAACATATGGGAAGGGGGCCTAAGCCTAAAGCCATCCACGCATGCAGAGAATAATAACCGCCAAGTACTATATTTTATATATGGATTTTGTAGTGATGTATTGATATTACTAGGACAAAAATATACTCTGCCATGGCAATAGAATTGTCTTGGGGGGGGGGGGTTAAACCCACAGCCTTCCTAGCAATCTCAGTGCACACAAGCTTAACATTGTTGAGCAACTTGTTCACTTATACAGGGGGAGGCATGGAGAAGCACACTTCTAACATTGCATAGTCATCCTAATACCCTTAAGCTCCGTCAGTAATAACAGATGTGATACTGCTGTATAAAAGTTATACATACTTATTTTTAATGACTATAACAGTTACTATGCAAAACTAGACATTTTCTTGACAGAATGCATACTTACACCTGAACTGTCTTAGATGCTTTTGTCTGCTCCTAGTTATCTCATCATTCCTTTCAATTTCTGTAGGGGCTAGAGACATAAACAGGGTAAAATGAGACACTGGGTGGCAGCATACAATGGCTGGTTAGTTTTTTAGCTATGCAATGATATTCTTAAGTACAGAGGTGGTGACTGCCTTAACTTTAGCTTCCCATCAGCCAAGGAATTTAGGCTTGCGTCAACTCATGTCACTGTACTGGTGATGGCACTGTTCTCCCAAGCATGGGATGCCAATAGCATGGGTGATGGCCTTGGCCAAACTATTCCGAGCAATAGCCTTATACTGTAATCCAGTACAGCCCTCCTGCAGGAGCCTCCAGATGTAGTGCTTGTGGAGGATGTCCAGAAAAATCTTGCTCTGGGATTCAATAAACTCTGTTAAGGTTCCACTCAGAGTCTACATGGAATGTATTTGCATATGTGATACTGCTCATCACATGGCATTGCACAGCCTTGCGCAACCTTGTGCTATGAATATTAATAATGTGTGGAGTGCGTAAGCAAGGTTTCATGGCTCATACCAGTGTTACTGCCCATGAAACCTGTATACTGAATGTGGATTGTTCCACACAATCTTTGAGTGCCAGTAATGTGGTCAAACAGTCCTGAAGGATATGAAGTATGGAACAGAAATGTATGTCATTGGGTCTATATGACTACATCGACAAGTCATAACATCGACATAGAGTACTCCGACACGAAATCACCGACAGATTAAATAACTGAAATCCCACTTTACCGACATTGACAAGTTCGACAACGAAGCAGTCACTAAGTAAATCCTCCTAACCACTGCACAAAACTCCTACACATACTAAACCATGGTAGTCATGAATAGGTAAATGCAAACTCTGTTACAGACATTGAATAAACATGTCCGGGTTGTCAGGGAACTGAGAGGCAGTGTACCAGATAAATAATCGCATTACTGACAGCGGTATCTGCTCTGCACCGAAACGAAATAGCAAATACACAGCTGAGTACTCCTGTGGAGATATGAGCTGTATCTCATACCGTAAGTTCACGAAAGATATAGCCAATGTTAGTAACTGATACCTATCTGGGTTCGGTGCAGAGCAGATACCGCTGTCAGTAACGCGATTATTTATCTGGTACACTGCCTCTCAGTTCCCTGACAACCCGGACATGTTTATTCAATGTCTGTAACAGAGTTTGCATTTACCTATTCATGACTACCATGGTTTAGTACGTGTAGGAGTTTTGTGCAGTGGTTAGGAGCATTTACTTAGTGACTGCTTCGTTGTCGAACTTGTCAATGTCGGTAAAGTGGGATTTCGGTTATTTAATCTGTCGGTGATTTTGTGTCGGAGTACTCTATGTCGATGTTATGACTTGTCGATGTAGTCATATAGACCCATGTCATTATATACTGACTGCAATCTTCAGTGATTTCACAATAAACCACACATGTTACAAGGAAGAGGCCAAAACATGATGCAAATATCTGTATATTCTACAAAATTGTCAGTCTGCCATTTGTATTTTAATTTCTTGTTTGTTTTTTTTTTTTTTCCTTTTCAGTGTTTGGACCATGTGTCTCTTTGCATAAACATGTTTAGCTGTGCTCACCTGGTTTGTGTGAAGTTCAGTAGTGCACAAACTGGAGGAATGGACCACTCAGGTTGTAGACAGGACCCAGGCAGCCACACATATGGACTGGATACATTGAATTAATAATTTTGTGTGGCGCGCAAACGCAGTAAGTGGCATTGCGCTACAATTAACAGGAAGAACCTTACAATAACTACTAAAATAGCAGATATCATCCCACTAATCCCATGACAGTAGGTGTTAAGTGTATGTGGAGTGCAGATGTTCTGGGATTCTAGTACAAGGTGTGAAAATTTTGTTTTACTCTTGAGAGATTGCAGATTATAACAATTAAGTGCAACATATACAACTGTTTTCTCAACCTTCTTGTGGTAATAGCTGTAAATGTAGGAGACCCATAGATATAGTCCATTTGAGTAACACATTTAGACAAGTGCCTGTATACCAAATAATCTTGAAATTGCAGTGCTTGTGACTGTTGCGCATTGCTTAACATTGCTTAACATTATGCTTGACATTGCACACCCTCGCCTAGAGTGTTTGCATGATGTTAAGTGATGCTGAACATTTTCAAATGTTACAAAACCAAAATGTGTGTATTCTCAGTAGGTGGGAGATGTGCAATAGGTGGGAAACAGCAGCATATAAAATGCACTTGGTGGGAAATGCTCATTAGATATTGAGCTTGAACTATGGTAAGCATGTCTGGAGTTGCTGGATAGGGTGTGTGCTTTCTGGTGTAATGTTGGGGTGTCCAGGAGTCCAAGACTTTTGTTACCCTCCTAGTTAAGGAGCATGGGCCCAGGCTGTTGCAGCAGGACTATTCTGGATCAGAATATAAATCTGATGCCTGGAATAATGCTGCCAGGGCCTTAACCAGTGCAACAGGTTTCCCCTGCACAGGTTAACAATCCAGACATCATTTTGATGACCTACAGAGGAGGAAGAAGTGGGATACCCTTGATCTTTGGTTTGGGGAATGTTGGGCAGGGGACAACCCAGAGATGTGTAAGTATCAATTTCAATGAGTAACTGTAAGACTTAAATGCTGACTATAGTCAATACTATTATTCATAATGGTGTTCTGCTCTGTTTATTACACAGCTGCTAAAGAGAAATACTTGAATGTTTGGTCCCATGCCGTGCATCTAATAAGGAAGCAAGCAGCATGTGGTATGTATGCAACAGAACAGAACTGCCTAAATAGTATTTTAATAATAATAATAATAACTTGTGATTTTATAACATTAAATGTTAAGGACCACTTAGGTGGTATTTAATAGAGTTGCATCAAATTGAGCATGTATATCCCACCTGTAAAATAAACTATGCATGCCTTAGACTGTAGCACAAAGCAATGGTGCCATATTCTCAAATAACAGTGAGCATGCATCTCTAAACTTTAAAAGGAAAGTATGCATGCAGTAGTCTGCAGGACAAAAGAACAGTACAGCAATTTTAGTGTAGTCATAAGTTGAGGGTTTAGAAACCACACTTCTCAAATATACAGTACTGTTAGATTTTCATCATTATTGGAATGTAACTTCATACTTCTATATCAGTGGCACAAATAACCTTCTGTAAGCTGTAATCAGTATAATTGGAACACACATATGTGCAATATATGCACAGATCAAGGACTGGTGGCTATAATCCATACTATACTATAGTGTACCTCTGTTATATATTGGGTAGTTCTGAGTAAAGAAACAAACCACAGTCAAAGGTCATTCCACAAAACAGTATATCCAAACCAAAAAGAGAAATGACCACCAGAGCTAAAATTATAACATCTTTATTGTAAACTGATAAGCACTTTCTTGCTATGTGCACTTCTTCAGACCATGCAAAATCCCCAAAAAAAGCAACTTAAATACATCTACTAATCAATTAACCATTTCTCATTAGCCAATTAAAACGCTATCCAATCATTATACATTATGGCAACTTATACATTCTAATGATGCAATTTGCATTATCTTAAAAAAGATTTCAATGTTGTACTATCATTAATACCAAAACCCTTATCTGCCTGTAACACAATGATCCACTTTAATTCATCACTCTCTGTTCTATCACTTATTCAACCCCCTCTGATACTCTTCCTTGTGAGTTTCAACACCATAAATTCAAAGAATGTCCCATATTGTTCTTAACATGTTAAGTGCACTAGTAGCCACATCTCTTATATCCCCTAAATGTTCCAGAACACTCACCTACATGAGATGGGTGAACACCGTGGATCAAGAGAAGGTGGGACATATTGGTCCCATGCATGTCAAAGCAGTTGACGGTGCTAATCTAGTCCTCACCCAGTGGACTGTAATCACTGCCACCTCACTCTGCTGCTGGCTGCAGTGCCCAATGTCTGCACCTCCTATGGGTGCTCTGCACAAGGATGAAGAGCAGAGTCTCCAGCCAGTGTGGGTGTGCAGCATTAACAGTGTGGTGCATAGTCCTATGCACCATCCCTAGCAGTTCATCATGGTGATAAACTCACTCCTTCCACCACTGCTCCCAGAGGGAGCCACAAGCATATCCTCTAGTACAGAACTACCTAAGGGGCCAGGTAGTGCAGGGGTGGCAGATGGAGTGCTACCAGGTTCTGCAGCAGATGTGTTGGGCAGCAGTGATGTAGCCAATGGAGTGGGTGCAGGTGGATCCCATGAGTCTGTTCTACCAAACTGTGCTGTAAGAAAAACAAAAAATAAAAAAATAAACATTCACAAAAAGACAGAGAAAAGTGTTGGGGTGAGAGAAAAAAAGGAGAACATTAGTAACTTCATATGTGGCAAACAAAGCATTGATGCAATTATTTTACTGCATTCTGTTACCTTTACTTTTAACACTAAAAACTCCTAACAAATACCTTTGTTTACTGTTAAGACTACCCAGTTCCTAACAGATGCACAATATACTACAGACTGTAGTAAGCAATCCTTAATGTGTGCATATATTGCACATATGCATGGTCTAAATATACTGATTACAGTTTGCAGCAAGCCAGTGGGGACACTGCTTTACAGCTCTGATGTTACATTGTAATACTGATGGAACCTTAACAGTATTATATATTTGGGAAGTGTTGATTTTGAAGGTACAACCTATGACTACTTTATAATAATGAACTGTTGTTTTGCCATCCAGAGTAATGCACGCATACTTCCCTATTACAGTTAAGAAATTAACACTCAGTTTGATACAACTGAATAATGAACAAATAAATGTGTCAAAACATTTAGCGCTAAAATAACCCCACTGTTGGGATGCATATATACCACATGTATCTTGCATCTGTGCCAGTCTAGCTATATGAGTTCGCACATTAAGTTCCCAGTCTGTGATGGCTGCGGAACAAACAGAACACAACAGAATACCATTAAGCATACCAATACTAACTATATCCAGCTTTTAACTCTGATAAGTAGCCTCTGGAAGTGATGCTTACACATCTGTGAGGTGCCCCCAGTCCTACATTCCTCGATCCAATGGTTGAGGGTATCCCTCTTCCTCCTCCTGTGGTCTCTGTAGTGGTTCCTACATTGTTCACCAGTGCAGGGGATACATTAGTGCCTAGTATATCTACATTTGTGTTGTTAAAATGATAATTATACCTGTAAGTTATATTTGCCTTGCCAAATGATACAGTGGATAGCATCATCATGACAGTACTTTCTAGTGTATTCTGTTGTAAAGTTTGTGAAGTCAGGAACTGCAATGTGTGTCATTATTTTATAACCTTTCTCTTTAATGTTTTCCAATATGTATGTACTGTGTACTTCATAAGACCCACCATCACATACAGATCTCAGGATTGTATGACAGCACTGTAGTCAAACTCATCAGAACAGTAATACAGTATAATGCGCTCTTTTGCAAGAACCTCACCAGACACATGCAGCAGCTGGACAGACAACAGGGCTTTCTCATCAAGATAAGACAGGGCCTACTAACCATGATATGATGTGTGTGGCTAGATTAAAAGACATGTCACTGTCATCTATCTGGTATCACATTACATTTAACTGTTATTCTAAGCCTATTACTTTTGGTTTAACCACTTGGGTTTCAGGCCACATGTCTTACATTAAGAAGGTTTGTAGTCTACACTCTGGTGGGATGAAAGGGTAGCATCTACCCTTCTGAGCTGAGAATTGCTGGTTGAATGCTTATTGTGACTGTTGTTCTATGTCTTTTTGATATGGTTTAAGCACTTTGTTTCAAACCAGTTATTTTACATTAGTAAAGTGTTTGGTGTAGACTCTTGTGGCAGGGGAGGATAGCCTACACCCTTTTAAGCTGGGAATTGCTGGTTGAAGGCTTATTGTGTCTGTTATTCTGAATGTGTCTTGGTTCTGGTTTGAGCACTTGTGTTCCAGACTACTTATGTCATACTGGAAAGGTTTGTGGTCTACACTGTTGTTGGAGGATTCTGCTGAATTGATGCTTTATTAAACTGCTTATTCTACTGTTGTGATTGCGATTTCTTTCCCTGGATTTCTAGTACTTCTGTATTTTATAGCAAAGGCTAGACTCAGGCTTGCTGAATCTAGACTGTTTGCTATCATTTGATCACTAAAACCAGCCATCTTACATTAAGAAGAGCCTCCAGCACCCTTGCAGCAGAACTGTCCAGCCAAAAAACGATCTGACTTGGGGACTGCTGGAATAAGGCTCTTTCCCTTTTTTTTTGCTTGTTTAAAATAGTTCACCTTTAGTGTTGTGTTTTGGGGTGTCTGTACTCAGTTTACAGTAGCTACTCAGAGCTTGCACTGCTGCCCTGCAATCAAATCAGTTGTGCATTGTGAAACATTGACACATTTTTGTAACACTAGCCCTCTATTAAATAGACACTTTTTGTTAGTCTTACACCAACATCTGGTCCATGTAGCCTACACCCCACTAGTTATATACTAAGTATATACCTTCCATAATGGATGGACAGTTTCCCACCATTCCTCCAGAAAGCATGATTTAAATGGGCATCCTGAGGCAGCAGAGCAATTGCCTCCTGTATACTGACAACCAGTTACTGCTAAAGCAAACTAATACAACATGTGAAATCTGTAGCTGTACTATGAATTTGGAATCAACTCTCTCACATAACAACAAACCAGATATTAAACATGTTGCCACACACACAATTCACCTCTTGCACATAAGTTCACAACACACATATGCAGAGGTATTCGCTAGAAACCTAACTAAGGATCGGTGACCTTCCAAGTCCAAACCTACTGCACACAGTCCAGACCCAACAGAATCCTCTACACATAATAATACACACACCAGTATCTCAGACAATAAGCTCCTCAGGCAAAACACCTCACAACTAAATGTCTTGCTCATAAGTGACTCCATAGTGAGACACACAAATGCTTCTCTCACCAGGCTGGACAAGGAGAAGGTCCCAGTCAACTGCTTGTCAGGTGCCAGGGTCCGTCAGATTACACACGCACTCAAGTCTCTCAACAACAAGTACTGTTATGACTCTGTTATAGTCCATGTTGCAGTGAATGACTGGAGATGTACCTAAATTTACTATATGAAGGTGCTTGGCTCCCCAATACTGGCCTTTTTAGGCAATGTCAGAACAACTAAAGTCTCAATACAAAAGGATCCACCACAAACAACTGAAGGTTATACTGCTTAATGCAAGTAGTGTAAATCAAAAACTTCACTCACTGGAAGATCTTCTAACCTTGGAAGATGTCCATGTCTATGCAGTCACACAGACATGGTTTAAGGCTGCAGAGAGCACCCTGGCTATGCAGGGGTACAATGTCTTCCACATGTTCACACATCAAAATTAGCACAAAATAACCAAAAGCAGAGGTGTATACATCTCCATTAAAAATAAATAAATCATGAGACTGGTCAAAGAGAATGACTCTGTAGCCCTACTCCAAGTCCAACTAACTGTATGTAAAACCCCCTTCCATATCATTGATAGCTACATGTACCTCACCATGAATCACAAGGACCACTATGCCTACTTGGACCTAACTGAGTCACTCTCTAGACATTCAAGCACCTTGGTCATGTGCAATTTCAACTACCCTTCCATCAACTTGGAATTTATATATGTGCACAAATGCACTCACCCTAAGTTTTCTGGACTTTGTTAATACACATGCAGTGTAACAGATAGTCTGCACCCCCACAAGGGGCTTGAATGTCCCAAACTTAATACTGACCAACATAGTGGTTCTCTGCACTAATCCCTGTGTGTTGGCCCCCCTGGTCAGGTCAGATCACAATTCAGTCAAGTTCACATTCACAATCATACAAGACACCCCTCAAGAGCAGAAAGGCTTAAACATTTATCCAAAGCAAACAATAGGCTTTTAACCAATGCCATAAGGAGTTGAAACCCCCCTGCTGCCACTGTCAACGATGACTGCTATACAGAGGTGCACACAAATGGCCCATATAAGCAGCTATACAAATGTATAGAGTTGGCTGAATGTGAACAGATCAAAACAAGTTCCTCACAGAAAACAAGCTACCCTGGTGGGGATCAAGCATACATAGGTTATACAACAAGTGAAAGAAAGTAATGTCTAAGAACAAGAGAGAACTGACTAAGCAGAGGAAGGACACCCTCCACAGTCTGCACAAGGAAATTAGCTATCTTGAAAAGTCATCTAAAGTCACATGCAAACCTAAAGTAGCATCCCTTGCTAAAGATAATTAGGAGGCATTCTTTATCTACATCAGAAATCTAAAAGCGAACAGCCAGCTTTGTGCCGATCTAGTGGTGGAGTGGTGGATGGTACCACTTATACTGACCCTGAAGAAGCCAACCTACTACTAGACAGTATGGGATAAACCCCCCCCCCGTCCCCACCAGACATACTGCAAAGCATACCTGTCACCAGTTATCTACCTAGTAACCTCCTATGAACCTAAGGTGAAGCCTGCCTGGGCTCCTGCCCACCAGGGCAGGATCAGTTGTATATGCAATAATGTGATATAACTGATTACATTAGCATTGTCTGCTGAGAATATGGTGATAACAGTGTCCCACATGCTGGTGTAAAAGGATCTCTGTAATGTCAAGTAACATCTGTTATACACACACACGGATGACTACAGTGAGAACAGAAGCCCTAGCTATCTAAGTACACAGATTAAAAAGCACAGTACTGTATGCAAGTGCAATAGCACGTCTGAATTTTACATCTCTGCAGGTCAACATATAGTGGATGACATTAGCAGGCCATGTGGGAGACAAGAGGTTGGGAGGGCTGCATGAAATGGATATGTAGGCTTCTGCAAGTGTGAAAAAGTTAGCAAGCCATGCCACTGGAGAAGAAACTGTAGGATAGCACATCGACAATGCTGAGTAGAGACTGCAGTGAGAACAGTACCCCTACCTATCTAAGTATGGAGACTATAGAACTCAGTACTTTATGCAAGCACCCTGGCTCAAGTCTGATTTGGAGTGTGTCAGACAACACTTTATAGATGATAATATCAGCAGTGTCTGTTGAGGACAAGACAACAGTGTCCCAAGGGCTGACTGTAAATTCCAGCAACAGCTCGCACACACACACACGCGCGCGCGCGCACACACACACACACACACACACACACACACACACACACACACACACACACACATCTCTTCTTCAGAAAATGCATGCTAACGCAGGTCATGTGGGAGATATGAGGTTGGGAGGCCGGCATGAATTGGATGTGTTGGCTTGTGCAACTCTCAAAAAACTGGCAAGCCATGCTATTGGAGAGGTAACTGTAGGATACACACTTTTGCTCTTCTGCTAGACACACATACACACACCCAGTTGACTGCAGTGAGAACAGAACCCCTATCTGTCTAAGGACACAGACTACAGAATGCAGTACTTATCACATGTACCAAGACACAAGTCTGATTTTGACAGGATTGCAGGTGAACTTATAGTAGATGACATTGACAAGCCATGTGGGAGACAAGAGGTTGGAAGGCCTGCATGAACTGGATGTGTGGGCTTGTGCAAGTCTCAAAAAACTGCCATGCCATTGGAGAGGTAACTGCGGGATACACACTTCTGCTCTTCTGTCTAATCAAACATACACACAGCCAGTTGACTGCAGTGACAATAGAGCCCTACCTAAGGACACAGACTAATATAGTTTTTACCACATGTTCCATGGCAGAAATGTGATTCTGATAGGACTGTAGGTGAACTTATAGTAGATGACATTGACAGGCCATGTGGGAGACAAGACGGTGGGAGGCCTGCATAGGTACATTGCTTCATAGTGTCATCTGAGGTTAGTAGTCTAATAGCAGTAGGCTGTTTGGAAGCCTAGCTGTGTAACAACACAAGTACTCTTATTGAGCATACTTGGCTGTTTGAATTTTGCAGAGCAAGGTTGTGAGCACCACCAACTGGCCCTGTCCATGAGTGAGCACACAGCGTTATGTATAACACTTTGTATTGTGGTAGATATATGTGTGGAAAAAGCAATGAGACCCCAGGGTTGTAGTGCTTGTTTGGGATGGTTGGGGGGCAAATGGATGGATTGTAAATATATGACATAGTTATATTGGCCCTTAGTTTATAATGTTTCCACATGTAGTTTTATGTCATACAAAGGAACTGGACTGGACAATAAACACCAATAATAAAATATCATATATATAATTCCACAGTGCAACGAACATTGGATTTGCATGATGGTTAACAAAGTGTACATGCATGCGAGATAGGCCTTTTTGCATGTAGAGAAGCAATGCACAAACATGAGCTGCATTGCTGATGTTTGCTACTATACTCTGGTCCATATGTACTCTAGGCTGGCTTTTCATGAAGGGTAAACGCATTAATTGAATGTATCCATTTTCTATTTTGGGTGCCTGCTTTCTACACAATCTGGTTTTCTGCTGTTTTTGCAAAGTTGCACTTCACGCAAACAAGGTAGGCTTATCCAAACTGTTTTTTGGGATGTAGCATCTCACACAAAAGTGGAATTAGAAGAAGGCAAAGAGGAAAAGATAATAAAAGTAAGGGGCACATATGCAAAATCTGTAAAAGCATAGTTAAAGTTGATAGTACACATTACACATTTCTACATATGTCTATGTCAAGATTTAAACCCTTACATCAATACAGCTTTGGAAAACAGGAGGGATGCCTTAGTCCTCTATGCCTCACAAACAGCTTTGCATCAATGAAATTAAGTCATTCTTTACACAACCAACTGCATCAGAATGTAGGCTGCTATTAAACCATCAGCTGTGATTTGTACATTTAATTATCTTTAATATATTTGGACATAGAGCAGTTACTGATTACACAACCTGTCATAATTATGCTTACAAATATACCGTTTTGTTTTACCCTTCTGTGTTTCTTGGTCATTCATGAGTTATCTAATGCATGCAGTGTGTGTAAGCCATTCCATATCATTGGCCTTAACATGTGAGAGGATATTAACTTTGAATAATATGATATGCAGTCCAGGTTGGATGGCACAGACATGTACATACATTTCTTTTGGGGGTACCAAAGTGGAGTCACAGTTATAGCAGGAACAAGGGTACAGTCCTGTTTTGGGGGGGATCAAAGCTCAGTTACTGTTATAACCTTCTGAAGTCTGAAACTGCAATGTGTATCATCACTTTCTAACTTCTGTCTTTAATGATTTACTAGTACAAAGGTATGGTGGTAAATTTAGGCCATACAGGGAATATCATTATTTTTCAGAGGGACTGTGTGAATCTTTCGTGCCTGAGGCCTACGAATTACTAATGGAAAAATATAAGTACAATAAGTGTCTGGTGTCACATGTTAAGGTACTTTCTATACAGATCCACCACTATTTACTTGCTTACTGTACCAAGTTAGGAAATACAAAGATATGCCATAATATTATTAGAGAATACAGTCTAGATTCAGGACTTACCATGCAAATGCAGCAGTTGAATCACCTTTAGTTCAGGGCTGACTCTGTCTGATGCAAGCAGTACACAGCCAATATATGAGGAGGTAAAGATTGTGTGAGTTGCCTGGCATCGATGTTACTATACGTATGTGAGTATGAGAATGGTGTTAGATCCTTAGGTGGTCAAAGAATGCGCTATGTGTTGCTCTTAGACAAAGCAAGGGCATACTGAGCATGTCTATGTCTCTACCTACAAGAACAGCAGCTGGTGGTTCCTCCTCTGAGTCCTCCTCTGACTGTGGCTGTGGTGACCTAGGTGTTGGTTGGGGGTGTGTGTGTCCCTTCCCCTTGCTGATCCTGCTGCAGCTGTTTCCACAGGATCAGATTGTGGAACATAGCACATACTGTGACTATTTTTGTACATGTACATGGAGTATACTGCAAGGCTTCACTGGATATATCTAGGCACTGGAATTGTGACTTCAGAATTCCAAACACACACTCTGTGACATTTCTACTTTGAACGTATGCCTCATTATGGCTTTCTTCCATGGGTGTGTGTGCACTTCTGATGGGTGTCAGCTGCCATGGTTCCAGGGCATAGCCAGCATCCCCAATAAATGGCCCTGTGGGATGCCCCATAGCAAGCCTCTGGTACAGCTGTGATATGTGCCAGATATGGGAATCATGATAACTGTCATGGCTGCCAGCACACACATTCAAGATAATTCCCTGGAAGTTACACATGACTTGACAGTTGATGGAATGGTATCCCTTGCGGTTAATGTAGATTCTATCCTCCTTACCAGATGATGCCTTAATGTGTACATGAGTTCAATCTATGGCACCCAGTACTTTAGGGTAGTCTGCTACATGATAAAAAATCCATATTGCTGGCCCTGTCTTCAGAACTATGAGGAAAAAATATGTGCTCACTGGCATGTATGAGCATTTCATCCATAAACTGGTTGAGGATCCTGGAGGCTGATGCCTGTGACACACCCATCATATCCCCAGTTGGCCTTTGAAAAGTACCAGTACCTAATATTCTAAGAGCTACACAAACCCTAGTTTCCACTGGGATCGGTTCCCCTTGGTTGGCTCTGGCACTGAGTTGAGGGTGGCAGAGCTCACAGAGTTCTTGCAATGTGTCCATGTCCACCCTGTAGCACTCTACAATCTCCAGCTCATGTAGCACCTGGAAAGTTACCCTGGGCCTGAACACTATTCTCCTTCTTGGCCTAGGTCTATTGTCAGCAGCACCAGCAGCATTGGCTTCAGCCTCTAGCACATACAGATGTAGAATAGCTGCAGCAGCCCATATCATTTTGCCAGTTAAAATTTCCTTCTCTCTACTCCAGTGGTATTGAAGGATTAAGGGAAAAACAGAATGGAGGCTACATGGATGCTTTATACATTGTTGAATAGCTCCAC